>NC_068363.1:71673257-71745757 GCF_020536995.1 Dreissena polymorpha | reverse complement strand
AATTTCTTGCTTGAAAAGGACCGATAAAAAACTAAGCCCGTCATTATTTTCTGCTGAAACTGATTTTATGTGGGGTATTTGGTAAACAGAAAATTAAATTCTTTTTTAATTAAACTGTAAAAGAAACACTGTTTGAATGAAACAACAGCATGCTCGCTGAGTATTGAGCGAGCATGCTAAACTTTTATTTAACTCTATCAATAAAACCAGTTTGGACGATGTGTAATTTATTAAAAAGAAAACATCCTCTAATTTCACAAAAAAACACAGGGCCATTTGTATGTGCAATACTACACCCTGAAAAGTAATGCTAATCTTCGATCTTTCCTTTGTGCAAAAATGTCGACCACATGCTCAGCGTTAATTTCTCTTTCCCTATATACATTAAGGAGTCCCAGTCCAGACAAGCGTGCCGTCCCCATTGTATTCCGCAAGTATGTCTTGACCCTTCGCATTGTGGAAAACGATCTTTCTGCAGTTGCGGTGGAGACAGGCATACCGAGGAGCAGCATGAAGCATTTTCTTATGCTGGGGTATAGCTGCTCACTCGCAAAAGCTAAGCTCTCTTCAAGTGTTTCGGCGGGATCAGGGCGGTCCATGGCCAGTGCTGCACTTGTCCACCAAGTGCGCCATTTCGCGCATTCCCTCAGGAATGTAGCTTCATCCACTGTGAGACAGGACCTAAATCCTGCGTATATTTCCTTGCAGCTGTCTTCAGGAAGATTCGACCTCTGTACCTGCAAATTGAAACCGAAACCTGTACAATAGATAAACAATTTTATTACACGTTTGACGTCGCTGGAGTAAAGTATAGCCATTACATATTTTAAATATTATCTTTGGCGCGCATTTTTTTCAGTGTACGAACGTCGATTAAATTTAACGCGTTTATATAGGGCATTAAAGACGAAGAATCAATATTAAGCAATAAAATATGACGAGATAAAAAGAATATACCATGTGTGTCTATTGCCGTTGAATTCATTAAAATCGTTGAATAAAAGATAAAATGCTCGACAGTGCCTATCATGTTATATAACTCGTTTAAATAAATTCAATGTTAAAAGGTATGAATGTAATATAGTCCTCTATATGCACAGTTGTTGACATGTTGTATGTTTAAAATAACACAAATGATCGGAAATACTTGCTTAAATCGTTCAAGTAGTACCTTGAATATATCCAATTAATAAATTTTCGAGTTTATACCGAAATAATTGAAGTTTACCCGTGCTGGAATGAGGGATTCTGCCTTGTACCGGTCATTACCCTGTAGTAACCTGTCCTCCACCTCTGTTAGCAAATGGTCGACGAACGGCAGATACATGTTATTTTTTCCAAAATTCGGACACATTATTAGCTGGGGCATTTTGCCGCATTTCTGGCGTCCGGCGTTCCTTGGCGTTGACGGTACCACGTCTACCGCAGATGCGATGTCAACCGCCTTCTCGTACAAGGCATCCCACACAGTGTCGTCTGCACGTTCATTCTAAAATAACGATTTGACAGCTGAATATATATAGTAAGAGGGTTGCCAAATAAAATAAGGCTGAAGAAACGTGTTGATCATGTATATAACATGAAATACTATATTTTGTCCTCGTGTTTCACGACTTAATGTGCAATTAACGACATTGCCAAAATAGGATATTAATACTCGCTTGAAATTTCTTTAAATTCAACTTGAAAAACACACTTTAAGTATAAGGAAAAATCACATTTAAAATTACCTGTATCAAAGCCTTGACAACTCTAGTTTCCGTGGCAGCCTTGAGAAGGTCACATGATTTCCCCTGCAGCATTTTTGACAGCGGGACGAGGGAGGCCAACACATGTTCGATGGCAACCAGGGTTATAATGAAGTCGAACTGTAACACAGACAGCAGGTAGCCTGATGCCTTCGCGTCGCCATCACCCGAAAGTTATTCCAAAGATGTAACTACTGTTCTGTTTATTAAAAATCGCAGACAACTTCATTTATTTGAAAACATAAATGTAACATTGCGTAAGAAGCATATTTGAATTGTTTTGATCAGGTTTGACGTCGCACAAATGCATGCTTATTTCATAAGTAACATAACTTAATAGATGATGGATGTTTTGCAGTGAAATTTTTATCACACGTTATTCAACTTTCATTTAGCTTTGATCCCGACCTAAGCGAAAACTCGATCAATATTACTGATTTACTGATTTATCTTAATCTTTTTTCCAGTATCTGAAAGCTTCTTTCTAGTTAAAGCTGGACATAATCCCACACACCATAATCATGATATTCGTGTAAATACCTGTAAGAACATAGAAATGTGTGAAGGGCGTCAGCCCTCGCAGCCCATCTGGTCTCGCATAACGACTGCAATTTGGTTCTTTTCTCCATTTCCTCACGACTGACGGGGTCATTTTCCAAGTTGTCCTGGAAGTTAAGCAGTCGCTTTGCTGAATAATTAAATGCGAAAGCTATAACCTGTACTGAAGACATCATATTTCGTACATGGTGTTCTCTGGATGCATGTACAATAGCCAAGTTAAGGCAATGGGCTCTACAGTGGGTATAAATAGCTTCCGGAAACAGTGTCCTAATTCTAGCCTGTACACCGCTGTGCTTCCCCGACATATTTCCAGCCCCGTCATAGCCTTGGCCGCGCATGTTCTCTACACTGACACCTAAATGAAACGAAAGTGCATAAATCACGCTTAAAGAAACCAGCCAACTCGAATATATATATAGTAGGGATGGCAACGGTTAATCGGTTAACCGGTTATCCGTTTCTTTAGGAAGTTAACCGATTACAAAATTAATATTCGGTTACTCTTGCAGAAATGCATTTTTTGTTGAACGCGATAAATCGTTAGCACCTTTTCCTTTTCAATCAGCACACACCAGTGATAGTTTTCATCTGTATGAGAAACATAAATAGACTACAGCATATTTAATGTAGTGATTGACTTAAAGGTGATAGTAATCTTGAATAGTTATTTTCGGATATGTTCGTCCCACCGTTTGTTTATCTTTATGTGATCACTGGAATTCTTGATAGAAACTATTGAAGTTGATCAGTAACTATTTAAATGTTTTGTTATATCTGGTTATATAATTTTGTATATGTAGTAGGGATGCAATATTAAACACGACGTTGCTAAGAAAATTAACTTGACGCAGCTAACCAAACCCCCTTACAACAAAATAATGACATCCTTCAATGCGATCGATGGAGTCTGAATCATAACCCACATATTTAAAACTAAGTCAAGCAGAGCCATTTCAATACCTCGCGCAAGTAAACGAGTTCATTTAGTATCATTAACATTACCACGCTTTGTTTTATTAATCCCGAAGCGTAAAAACGCTTCATTTATTATTACATGAACAAAGATGTTGAGATAGCGAAAGTAATAAAAAAGAGTTGCATCATATATTATCCAATTAAGATAAACACGCTTCATTTATTATTTATTTTCCCTTGATCAAAGTCACATGTCGTGTAGTATGTTATTTGCAAACGGACTAACGCTGGATTTCAAATACCACGCTTTTAAGAATGTTTACGCGTTTCCAAAACACGAATACCTGTTTGGAAAATTTATATTTAATGTAATGTGACTTGTCATAACGTGACTCATTCTCTTTTCATGTAAGGCAATACGTGCATTCAAAAGTAATCGTTCCCCTAACAATCCTAATTGAACGGCGTCATATGAAAATGGGTCCTATGGTATATGCGGCCAGCGTTGCTCCAGAGCAGCCTGCGCAGTCACTCAAGGTCTCGTGGTCTCATTGGCGTTAATTGGTCTGGAGCTACATATGTCGAATAAGACCCATTTTCGCATGACGCGGATCAAATAATACTCAGTACGTTTGTGTACTCGAATAAAGCCAATGTCAAAGTTAAGTATAGCACTGCACTTTGGTGTTATCGCAACTTCGAAAGTCAACTATTATAAATAAAAATAAGTTGCATTTATATAATATTATCATAATGATAGTTCTCCTTTTCATTTTCCTAATTATCATCAATCTCAGCAATGTCATGATTATCAATATCATCATAATTAGCAGCAGTACCACAATCAGCAGCAGTACCAGCATCAGTGGCATGTCACTGCATTTCAGTATTATTGTAACCACAATTGCATCATTCCCCTGTGATCAATATCATACTATTGTGTAATTTAAAAAGGGACGTGTTCGCAGATGTTCACATTATTTGAAGTGTGTCATTAAACGCCTTTAATAGCTAGATTTGAACATCGGTGATACAGAGCTCCGGTAAAAAAAACAACAAAGACACAATTTATAAACGAAAATCTAAGAAAAGTATCTGCTTAACGAAAATCCAGTGTATGTTGAAATTTCGTCCCTGATTAGCCTTGGCGGACTGCACAGGCTAATTTTGGACGACACTGTACGAACATGCCTGGTTTTCACAGAACGCACAAGTAATTAGGCTGCAAGACAATCAACAAGACAGAGTATATTTGCATATACATTTAATTGTTTATAAACGTCAAAGACCTATACAATACATATTTTATAGGTCTTTGTAAACGTATACGTTTTTCGAATGTTTTTTATATGGTACAAAGACAGTCGGTGAACCGGTTAACCGCTCAAATATCGAAACAGGTTAACCGGTGACGGATTTGCTTTGGTTTGCCATCTCTTATATATAGTGTTATTTATGCATCAGTTCATCATTTTAAATTTTTAACGTTATACCAGTCAACAGTGTTGTTTTTTTTCTGTGTTTTTGCTCAGCTGTTATGAACTATCGATTATCAGCTCATGAATAATTTCTTAAATTAATATGATTTTAAACTAGATTTTGATAATAAGAATACTAGTTGTATACCTAGATTCCTAAGATTTTCCAGAAATGAGTTGGCAAGTGACTCGCCAGTGGTACTCTCGCATTCCGCAAAACCAAGTAAATCTTCCTGCACTGTATCAGATTCTGTATAAACAAAACGAACACACAGAGCCATAAGCTCCTTGGTTGCGCTGTCGGTTGCTTCATGAGCAATAAATCCAAACATTACAGCATTGTTACAGGCCTGCACTATTTTGTCTGATACCAATTTCCCGCAGATGCTGATTAATTTATTTTGAATTTTTGGAGACGTATATTTTGTTCGAGGGTCGATATTTTGTAGATGTTCTTTCAAGACAAGGATATGTTTGGCCTGAAAGTCCAACAATGCCATAAAGTTACTGGTTTCCTCCTCTTTGCCCCTTATAGCCAGGTTTTGCTGTCCACAGAGGATAAGTGTGTCGACAATACCCACCAGGATTAAGCGGTTGACTTCTACCAGACTATTATATTGAAAATTTATACAACATTCAATATCCCTGATGGTCCCCTGCATTATGCTGATGAAATTCTGTGCAGCAATGCTTTGCGGTGTGTGATACTCTGCAGAATCACCTTGTTTCTCGAGAATCTTTTTAGCATTGCTCCAGTCGGACACGGAAGATTTGGTCAAAGCCTTACATCGGGGAAAGTACTTTGTCCTGTCATAGATTTTTAATATATAAACTTAATAGTGGAGAGCAATTTTCAATTAAGATACAATAATCTGAATTAAAATGAATGTTGGCATGCCCTATAATTCTATCATTATTTGAACGCCCAGAAATGTGAAAAAAAATCAAAGAAATGTTACATTTTAGATATACATTTCAAATTCTAGAACGGGTAGATAGATTCTATATAAATCGACTTACCTTAAGGGAAATATAAAGTTGTGTACATTTTCCCACTTAGCTGTCAAAAGAGCTAGCTTCTCAGTATTATCTAAATGTATTGGACTTGTTTCGCTGGCATTATCTCTAAAAACATCGGGATATAACGGAGCGTTCGCCGACATTTTGAAAATTTGCCCCATGTAAACATAATTTGGTACCCGTGTTCGAATATAGGTTCCCAAAAAATTTGAGGGCGAAAACACAGTCGTAAAACGAGTAAAGTCTACACACTGATTATTACCTCTCATCAGTGAAAAAAAGCATTTACTTCGTATGTTTGTAGTTAAGAATATGTTGTGTTTTGTACCCACTGTTATTTTCTAAAAGTGGGCGTCTTGTTTTCTTGTTTAAATAATTATACCCCTAACCCCCCTAAGCCGTCGCTTTTTATTGAATTTTTCGAATATTTATTTTTATTTAAGTTTGAAACTGAATTATACGCACGGGGATACTGCCGTATGCCTAGGTACGCCCCTGATAGTAGTAGTAGTAGTAGTAGTAGCAATAGTAGTAGTAGTAGTAGTAGTAGTAGTAGAAGTAGTAGTAGTAGTAGTAGTAGAAGAAGAAGAAGAAGTAGTAGTAGTAGTAGTAGTAGTTGTAGTAGTAGTAGTAGTAGTAGTAGTTGTAGTAGTAGTAGTAGTAGTAGTAGGTAGTAGTAGAGGTAGTAGTCGTCGTAGTAGTAGAGTAGTAGAGTAGTAGTAGTAGTAGTAGTAGTAGTAGTAGTAGTAGTAGTAGTAGTAGTAGTCGTAGTAGTAGTAGTAGTAGTAGTAGTAGTCGTCGTAGTCGTAGTAGTAGTAGTAGTAGTAGTAGTTATAGTCGTCGTTAGTCGTCGTCGTAGTCGTCGTCGTCGTCGTGGTCGTCGTCGTCGTCGTCGTAGTCGTCGAGTCGTAGTAGTTGTCGTCGTCGTCGTCGTCGTAGTCGTCGTCGTCGTCGTCGTCGTCGTCGTCGTCGTCGTCGTCGTCGTCGTCGTCGTGTCGTCGTAGTCGTCGTCGTCGTCGTCGTCGTCGTCGTCGTCGCAGTCGTCGTCGTCGTCGTAGTCGTAGTCGTCGTCGTCGTCGTCGTCGTCGTCGTCGTCGTCGCCGTAGTCGTAGTCGTGTCGTCGTCGTTGTCGTCGTAGTCGTCGTCGTCGTCGTCGTCGTCGTCGTCGTCGTCGTCGTCGTCGTCGTCGTCGTCGTCGTCGTCGTCGTCGTCGTCGTCGTCTCGTCGTCGTCGTCCTCGTCGTCGTAGTCGTCCTCGTCGTCGTTGTTTGTTGTTGTTGTTGTGGTCGTCGTTGTCGTTGTCGTCGTCGTCCTCGTCGTAGTCGTCGTAGTCGTCGTAGTCGTCGTCGTCGTCGTCGTCGTAGTCGTCGTCGTCGTCGTCGTCGTCGTCGTCGTAGTCGTCGTCGTTGTCGTCGTCGTCGTCGTCGTCGTCGTCGTCGTCGTCGTCGTCGTCGTCGTCGTCGTCGCCGTCGTCGTGGTCGTCCTCGTCGTCGTCGTCGTCGTCGTCGTCGTCGAAGTCGTCGTCGTCCTCGTAGTTGTCGTAGTCGTCGTCGTCGTCGTCGTCGTCGTCGTCGTCGTCGTCGTCGTCGTCGTAGTCGTAGTCGTAGTCGTGGTCGTATTCGTCGTAGTAGTCGTAGTAGTAGCAGTAGTCGTAGTAGTCGTCGTCGTAGTAGGCGTAGTAGTCGTAGTAGTCGTAGTCGTCGTAGTAGTAGTAGTAGTCGTCGTCGTAGTAGTAGTAGTAGTCGTAGTAGTAGTAGTAGTAGTAGTAGTAGTAGAAGTAGTAGTCGTAGTAGTAGCAGTAGTTGTAGTAGTAGTAGTCGAAGTAGTAGTAGTAGTAGTAGTCGTAGAGTCGTAGTAGAAGTAGTAGTAGTAGTAGTAGTAGTAGTAGCCGTAGTAGTAGTAGTTGTAGTAGTTGTTGTAGTAGTAGTAGTAGTATAAGTAGAAGTAGAAGTAGAAGTAGTAGTAGTTGTATTAGTAGTAGTATAAGAAGTAGTAGTAAAGAACACATCAAAATTAAGTGCCGTACAGCCATGTACAACTACCTTAAAATCAAAAACATAAGGAAATACTTAACAAAAGAAGCAACAGAAATACTCGTTTTGTCTTTGGTAATATCCCATCTGGATTATTGTAATCTCATCTTGTATGGAACAGCTCAATGCGAAATAAACAAAATGCAACGTATCCAAAACATGTGTGCCAAATTGGTACTCGGCCGACAGAAATATGACAGTTCAAAAGATGCCTTGTATGAACTACACTGGCTACCAGTAAAGGCTAGGATAACATTTAAATTACTGAACTTCATGTATAATTGTTCTGTTGGTAACGCGCCAAAATACCTTACAGAACTTTTAAAAGAAAAAGTACCAGCACGTGACCTACGATCTACCGTCTCGTATGACGGATGTTATGATGTGAAACGCACAAAGAGAAAAACTTTCATGGACAGGAGTTTCGGAGTTGTTGGTCCGAAACTGTGGAATGACCTTCCATCAAGCATCCGGACTTCCGCATCAATAAACATTTTCAAAAGGAATTTGAAAACATTTCTCTTCAGAGACTTTTACACCCTATTTTAATTTGAATACCTCTGATTTAAAA
This sequence comes from Dreissena polymorpha, assembly GCF_020536995.1. Taxonomy (NCBI): domain Eukaryota; kingdom Metazoa; phylum Mollusca; class Bivalvia; order Myida; family Dreissenidae; genus Dreissena; species Dreissena polymorpha. Next base: position 71,737,432 of record NC_068363.1, on the reverse strand, counting down.
AAATAATCGAGACTCAGTTGTGCAGGCTTATTTGTCACTAGGATTCATAGGACCAAGCAATTAAAGAATTGTGCGGGCTTCTTTGCTCGAAAAGGATATTTATTGTACAAGTGACTGGTAATCAAGAATCATTAGGGCTTCTTTGCTCAATGATTGAATTACATAAACCAGCTGTCATTTAGTCATGCTTAGGCCTTCTAGTTGTGTCTTATAGTCACACTGTAATTTTAACCTTCAAGTTGTGTCTTGTAGTCACACTTGGTCAGCCTATTTGTGACTTGTAGTCACGATAGTTCAAATAAGGTTAAAACCCAAAAGAAGTGTCCTTAAGTATGACAGGTGACCGGTAGCTGCGGGATCCGACAGCCAGAGTGCAGAAATATCCTTTTACGTATCCTTTTAGTTAATGAAAAACACTGTCTTTATGTTGCCAAATATTTGCTCATATTATCATTATAATTATTGTCTTAACTCTAGTTAATATATCAATTTATTACATAATATTTTTCTTTTACTGTGTTTTAATAGTGTAGCCGGTATTGTTTTATTGCTTAAGTTCCTTACAGCAATATTATTTATATCACACATTTTTAGATCATTAATCCTTTAATTAATGCTGCATAATATTATCAATATCTCTTATTTTTTATCGATTTTATGTACATATATATGTTTTGTACAACGCCATTGAATATAATTATATAAATAGGCGTTTCATCAAATTAGCAAGTTTCAAGTTTCAAGTTTTAGTAGTAGTAGTTGTAGTATTACCTGGAATTACCTGTGTTTTTTTGCAACGAAATAAACCAATACTTCTAACGTCTAAACATTCATTAATCATATTTACATTTTTCTAGAATAACTATGTTACTGTAAACTGCATTGGTTAATCTGAATATCAACATCACCATGAAAATATCATTCCTGCACAAAGAACATTAACAAACGTTTTTTACTTATGTTATATTCGGTGTCTTCAGTCCCGATGCTTTGAATTTGTGTTGGCGGTATATAACAAAATGCTAAATCGGTGATCTCTCAAGATAAAACGGGCGGAGCTTGATCGTGTACTCATGTTCGTCATGTATTCACAGAGTCATTTAAGATATATTGTGGTATACTTTCCGACGCAAAAGTGTATGAGCCCGATCAGACGCGGGACAGTGCCAATGGTCACAAAAATTGTCTGGTCTCAAATTGACCCATAGATACTCAAAACATCCCGAGTTGGCCAAATTCGCTTTCGTGAACAATCGAGAGCCCAGTGGGCAGCTGGTTTAAGGGACACCAATTGTTAATCTTTTTTGTACATAAAGTGAACCGATAGCTGGGATGGGTTGTAACGGCATGTTCATTGCAATAAATTATGGCATTGTGAAGGAGAGTTCTTTTTATGTAAAATTATTGTGAACTCTGCTTATAAAAGTGTTTAATGTTCTGTGTATGTTTTTTTCTGGTAAAATTGCATTTCACGTTTGAATGTTGAATGTATGGAATTAAAAAGTCTGCATTGTTGATTTTTTGGATTGCAGCATCACCCTGCAATTGTGAGTTCATTCCAACTCATTTATAATCCTGCTCATGATTTATTTGCCATGTTGTGCATGCGCAAATAAATGGTCCTCATCGTTCCAAAATAGTATGTTTGGTGTATATGCCTGGTTTACAATATATACCATATCATGGTATTCTTAACAATGCGCTAACATGCGTATTATGTGTGGCATCATATGTATTTATAACGGGTATTGTGTTTGGGGTTTATACTGAAGCGTACAGCCAGTACAATATGATTAATTTGGGTGGACGGGATACGCTAAGAAGATTTCCAATATTTGCAATGTAGATCTTTGTTATTACAAAAAAAACTTGATTCTGGCTATATTTCGTCGAGGTATAGCTGATAAACTTTTAACTTTTGTGTAGCACATTGGAATGACATTTTCCTTGAAATATATAAATTCAGCACGTGAAATGTGTGCCTATAATTTTTGTACCAATGTGTTTATGGCGACACCTCTGATAAAAAAACTGTCTATTGAATTACATTTCAAAAGCAACTTATATTAACTTGAGATGATTATTAGGAATATTAAGTAGGTATTCAGATGGGAAACAAATTGAATATACAAGTTACGCTGGCTGATAAATGCTATGCCCCAGTCCGATACATTTGCCGGACCAACACGGTTCATATCAGGGATGATTCGGAATGTGAACCGTGTATTCGCCGTGTGTCTCCGTTTCGATCCGTCTAGGTCCTGAGCCGTCCGGGAATGTCCTTGTCGCTCCGAGAGGCCAACACGGCAGTTTTGGGAAGCTCAAAACTACCGTGTTGATCCGCGGAGGTCCGGGACGATCCAGGATGATAGAACCCTCCGGGATGATCCGTGTAGCTGCCGTGTAGGGTTCGGGTACAGCCGAAAAGAGTCCGGGGACAACCGTTTTTATGCCTAGGTTGTCCGTGTACGGCCTTGACAGTCCGGGAACATAGTTCAGACCCCTGTCTTTCAAGGACCGTGACGGCAGTTGTACGGTTGTCTCCTGTGCTACCGACGATGCAACATGGGAGAATAGATGACCACTGAGGACAAGCTGATGCTAATGAGATGCCAGCTTCTACTGCAAAAACTCAGATTGAAAACAGTATCCTGATTGCTAAAGCGAAGCTGTGACAGGGAAATAGCTAATGCACGAAAAATATATAAACCAGTGCATAAAATGAAACGGAGGACCATCTGGGTCAGACAATGGTTCGGCAGCTAGACGAACAGGTCTGGTTGATAACGTACGGCTGATGGACGAGCTCAATAAAAAAGGCGTAAAAGGCTTCTTTAATATCCTGCACATGGGCTATCAAATATACCAAGATATCCTGACACGTATTAAGCAAAGAAATCAAGCCGACGAAGTAAAACTGCAGGAATCATCTGCCAGCTGAAATTAAGTTTGCAAAATCATTGCGGTACCTAACATCGGTCACAGTTAACACTGTCTGATGTATGGCTTTTGAGTCGCACACAGCGCCATCTCCAAGATCATCCTTCAGGTCTGCGATGCGTGCTTGTAGAATTTGCTGAGGAACCAATTCCCTGTCCTCAAACGCCAGATAAGAAGAAGAGCCTCGTGGAGCAGTTCGGTTAACTATAGCAGTTGTACTACTTTGTGGTTGTTTTGGGCGGGAAGCACATCGCTGTACATTGTCCTAAGTGTGGTAGCTCCTTGTACTACAACTATTGCAATTCCATAATCCGCATGGCTTTGGTCAACGCCGACTACAAATTCATTTCGGATGAATGAAGCAACAATGAGTTTCGTGTTGAACATAGGGTTCTCATTGAGTCAATCTGCCATGATGACCTCGTTTTCCTCTGAAAGGACGAGAGAAATCTTCTTTTTTAAAGCGGCAGTTTCTGTGAGGTGCTGGTTGTTGATCTACTTGTAAATGGAATGAGAATCTTGATCGGGGCCTCGAGCTTGCTGCTTCTTGTTGCCGCTGTTCTGTTCTTAATTGCTTGTGGATGCTACTCGTGACGATCTTTTGGGAACTGGACGGCCAACTTTGACAATACGCTTCATTTTATATGGAAGTTTGACGTTTTAACTATGTATACGTGATTACACCTTCGAGATTTGATTGCAGAATGAATTAATCACCGAAAATAAACCTGATTGTATACAAGTTGTTGTCGGTACGGCGCAGGTCGTGTTTGGTCCGTTTGCATGCCGTTTTTGTCCGTGTCGTTGTCGTGTAGGTCCAGGACGGTCCTTGTTGATGCCGTGTTGGTCCGTGTTTATTTCATGTCACTGTCGTGTTGGTCCGTAGCTCTACCGTGACTGTCCGGGGCAGTTCGCGTGGACACCGTGTTGATGGCGTGTTGCTGCCGGGTTGGTCCGTTTGGATGGCGTGTTGTCATTGGGCTGATAGTCTTCGTAAGACTGTCAAAGCTAAAAGGCCACGGGTCATCCCAGTTCGTCCCGGTTCTTGATCCGGGGGGATCCGGGACGATCCGGGACTGTCGTGTCCATCCGTGCTTATATGGGACTGGCACTCTAGATCATCATCGGTTATTCAAATAAGAATGCATGTGGAAGAACGTGGCTGTTAAATGTTTGGTCTTCATCAAATGTTTGAAATCGAAAGCCTAGCTATGCACTTGATCTTCATATCATGTTCAAAACCGAATGCATAGCTATGAACTAGATTTTCATCAGATGTTTTAAAGCGGGAATATACGATTTTATGTGATGAATTGTAAAATATTGATACAAATATGTAATAATAACACACAATATGCAAGAAAAATGATAAATTTAATACGAATTTCATGAAATGCAGCAAATGCAAATTTGCGCCCCGAGCCGATTGTGACGAAGATAATTCGTAAATATTTTCCTACAATAACCGATGCATTCGTCTTTTTAGTAAGTGTTCGTGTGTCGTATGAATCGATATCGCTGCAGGAATTTCAAATGAACCGTTAAACTAAATTTAGATTCACATCGTACAAGCATGATATACATGCTGGCGAATTCGGCTGTACAGCCTTTTTCGATTTCAGAATTAAATATCTGGCTTATTTAGCATTTTTCGACACATGTTCTTCTTAACTTTTATTTTAGTTTATATTGAAATATATGTATAATAAGTTTTTTACACATATAATAAATATTTGATAAGATCGTATATACCCGCTTTAATTAGAATGCTATTAGTTACCCTGTTAGTAACTGATAATGTATATCCCATACACCATCAGTTTCTAACAGAGTAACGATTATATCTCAGCGACAACCTTTTCCTTGTTGTGTTAATATATATTTTTGTCCGAACCGTCTTTCCATACTTTTATTTTTCATTCAATTGATTAGGCAATTCATGACGTAACATATTTTTTAAATTATCAATCGAATACAAATGCGTATTTTGGAGTGTATGTGTGTCATGCATAGTTGTAAACTTTGATGGAAATGAACAAACTCGCTCCGACACGATAACGATTTCTTAAATTGTGTTTTGGGTCAGAATGGTTAGCATTCGATACAAATGTACTTGAAAAATAGTGTGGTCTAAAATAAATTTTGAGAAAGGGATGGATTAACAGAAAAAAAGAAATGCATATCGTTGTAACTTAATTGTTATAAGCATTGGATTAAAGTTGTCATTGAGGAAAGCGTGTCTAAATTAAGATTTTTGTATGACTCTTGTTAAGCTGAAATAGTGTCATCAATCTTATCTACAGCAAAGTTTCAGTTTTTATTGGTTCCCCGTAAATAAGCAAAAAACTTCATATAATAACAAGACTTATCTAGCAGTCTATCGAACCGACGCCATTTTTGTTAACGTTTAAAGGGTGTATGGAAATTACTCGGGGTTTATGGTAAATTAATCATGCGCACGTGACCGGTCTTCGCAAATCGGATTAGGTCATTTTTTATCGGAGGTCGGATATAAACATAAACACTAGATCTTCATCATATATTTAAATCAGATTGCTAAGTTATACAAAGGTCTTAATCATATGTTTGAATACATATTCATAGATATAAGCGATATCTTCGTCAGATGTGCAAACCATTATCTAATAGCTATGCTTATTATCTTAATAAGATGAGAGACGACGTAACAAATATCCTCCGCCAATCAGGTCTTTTGTGGGCTGCTTTAAGTAGCTTATTCTGTAACATTTTCCACCCAGCTTTTCTATTGACGGCCTCAACGGCGACCTCCCTCTATGGTTCCCTTGAAAACAGTGGGTCGTGCCGGGTGAGGTGTCCACACCAAGCTAGCGTTTTCGTTTGACGGTCCCTAGGAGGGTCTTGAAATGACCAGCATGTGTTGTCCACCTTCCGGACGTACTCATTTGACGTGTGCTTCATGAAGGAGATGCGGATCAGTCTCCGGCGACACTTGTGTTCAAAGGCCTGTATCCTGCGTTCAGTGTCCGTGTATAGCGTCCAGGTCTCGCAGCCGTATTGTTTGATACGGATAGGATTGTTTGATTGTGTCTACAAGTGACTTGTAAAACCGGCACTTGGTGGATGGAGCTGCTTGTTCAAAACCTGCTCAGTCTGGTCATCGCTGCGTCGCAATAAAAACTTTCCTATACGGACCTCAGCGGTACTGGTACTCACTTCTTCCAGCTTCTCGTCGTTCATGGTGATATATGCGTTTATGCTGGTCGTGGTTCGAATTCTCCGTGCTGACCTCGATTACGTATGCTCCTGCTCTTGGTAAGATCTTGAAGTTCACTGCTGGTTTCACCCATTGTTTCAATTTCATCCGCGAATCCTAAGATGGAGATTGGTTTTACACCGAGTGAGATAGAGGTGTGGTGGTTTTGGAGAGTCTCTTGCATTATGTTGTCAAGGAACATGTTAAACAGGACGGGGTAGATCAGACATCCCTGACGGACGCCCACTGATGTCCTGAAGATGTCCTTCTTCTGTTCATTGAGAAGTACTGCGCTGCTAGCGTTATGAGTTTTTGGATGACTTGCATCAGCCCTTCGTCAATGTTAAATCCTTACATAACAGGCCTTGACAATCATGCCACACGCGGTCAAAAACGTTCTCAAAGATAATGAAATTGTGGAAGAGATCACGTTGCTAATGCCGATGTTAATGATGACTCTACAGTTGACGATATGTACCACTGTGCTCCGCCCAGCTCTGAATCCTGTCTGACGTTGGCCCAGCAGTTCTTCGTTCTAATTTCTAATCGATTAAGGATTATGCGTAGCATGACTTTGCTTGGATGACTGATAAAGCTAATGGCAATTCTCTCATAGCTTAAGGTTGCCCTTTTTCGGTAGGGAGATGACCAGAGAGTGTGTCCACACTTTGGGTCACTTCTACTCCTCCCAAATCTTTTGACATAGTGCCGTCATTGCTGCAGTCGTTGCCTCGCCCCCGTACTTTATCAGCTCGGAAGGGACGTTGGCCACTCCTGGAGATTTCCTTGCCTTAAGACTACGCACTGCCTTATCCACTTCTGCCTCAAGTCCGCTTCTGGTTTGGACACGTTCTGAAAGAGACTAGAATCTGGTTGAAGCGGGTAGTTATAGAGGTCGCTTCAGTATTCAGTCAGGAGATTCTCGTCAGCGTCTGCTATAACACTGGCTTTGGGATGACTGGTCTCTGTGAGGGTCTTGAGGGTGAAGTAGGCCTTCATACTGATTCCTGTGGTCATCTGTTTGTCGATATTGATACACTGCTCCTAACTCCACTTCTGCTAGGTAAATATAAAACAAAATAGGTTTTTAATTAGTATGTTATGAAAACAATTTGAACGTTAACCACGACAGAAGAGGGACACGCCAGTTACGTTATAGTTAATACATGTACTAACAACTTAAATGTATAAACATCCATTTCTGAATATCGGAGGTTCACTGGAAGAATTATTGTTGACCGAGCTTGATTCCCGGCCGTGGTTTGTGTTCTATTCATCGTTTATGTGTGCTTTTACAACATTTAAGATGTATGTTTAGTAAAATGTTGTTGATGGATAAATATAATTTTAAAAGGGGTGATATATTTTTAGCTATAATGAATATTTGTATAAAGAGGAAAGTGTCCCTATACAATTTTAAAAGGTCACATTAGGAGTAGTGAAAACACGAGCGGCATATGCCTCGTTAGCACAGTAGATACTGCGTCAGTCTCATTATTTTATTATACCAAGCTATATGAAAGACGTGAGTTCGATCCTCTAACGAGAAGATGTTTGATAAAACATTATACTAATTTAAATTTATCTTAATTAATATGCACTGACAATATCGAATGATTTAATTTTCAGTATATTGAGAAATGTACAAGCATTACTGTCCAAAAGAATATTTATAGCAATTATATATATATATATAAGGTCGGACTGGCATATTGCAGGTTACCATGGAATTCAACATGGTGTGCACAAAACTTATATATATAAAGGTATATACAAGCGTTTCATATGTATATTCTGATAGTATGCCTAAAATATGTTCCGCGTCATGCGAAAATTGGTCTTATGTCATATGCGGCTAGAGTACTTCCAGACCGGCCTGCGCAGTTACGAAGTCTGGTCAGGAGCTACCCTGATCGCTAATGAGACAACGAACCATTACGGGAAGTTATAGCGGACAGCCTAGCTCCTGACCAGACTGCGCGACTGCTCAGGCTGGTCTGGAGGTACGCTGGTCGCATAAAGCATAAGATCCATTTTCGCATGACGCAGCTCATAGTATATTAATAAATAATAGTAATAATAATAATAATGAAAACATATTGGAACGTGAACTAGGAATTCGATTAATTGTTCCAGACTTTAAATAATTTATTTAATGATAATGTGATGTTTAGAGCTAGAATTTATAGTTATTATACGTGTTCCCAGAAATAACTAGAAATTGGACCCAGAGGTAGCTTAGATCTTTCACAACGCGGTGGCTGGAATCATTAAAATGACAGTCAACTTCATTATTTATATATTGCGATGTGTTTGAAAATCAATGTTTTATGTTTTACAGACATCACGCCAGTATCGTTTGTTTGCCTCATTATCAATTATTTATTGTGCAATAAAATTTGCCCGCTATAACTTTACAAATGCTTATGATATAATGCAATCTGATAATACAAGTACCAACAGAAACTGAGCCATGTTTGTAAATAAAGCATTTATTCAAAGAAAGTTGTATAGATGTTATGGTTGTATTTAATTTATTACCCAAACATGACTTCTCGCTCTCTTGTAGATTTGTCTTGTTTTATGTTATAACTATAAAATTGTTAAATATATTCTTAATGCTGTATCAAATTTTCCTAGACTTTTTCATGTATTTATACTTTATTTAACAACTTATAAAATTTAATAATGATCACATTTCATTCCTTTATATATATTTACTCTATTTGTTAGCACGTGTACTCATGGAATGTATATTGAGTACAATGTTTTTTTCAGTTTACGATGGAATAGGAATGATTGTCAAATAATCGAATATCTGACTTTTTGAACATTACTTAACTCAATACACATGTATGTCACATAAGTCCCAAATCATTGTCATCAGAGTGTTGCAGGAGTGATGTCCCTTAAAACAATTTGCAGTCCAAGGCACACACATCTCATTAAACATTGCAATTGATCCGCACTGTGGACAAACGAGGCTTAATGCATATGCGTAAAGTTTTGTCTCATATGAGCCTGAGTTCTCCGCACAGGCTAGTCAGGGACCATACATTCCGCCTAAACTGGATTTTCGCTTAGAAGAGACTTCTTATAAAAAATACAATAAAAGCGGAAAGTGCGGTCTGTCTCTGATAAGCTTGTTTGCGGACTGCTAAGGCTAACCTTGGGTGACATTTTACGCACAAGCATTAAAGGGATCTTTTCACGCTTTGGTAAATTGACAAAATTGAAAAAAGTTGTTTCAGATTCGCAAATTTTCGTTTTAGTTATGATATTTGTGAGGAAACAGTAATACTGAACATTTACCATGCTCTAATATAGCCATTATATGCATCTTTTGACGATTTTAAAACCTAAAAATTATAAAGCGTTGCAACGCGAAACGATTGAATAATTTGGAGAGTTCTGTTTTTGTCGTTAAATTTTGTGAAACTACGAAGATTGCTTATATAAGGTATAAAATACGTCAAGTATGTGTACTCGGCGGAATAGCTCAGTAGGCTAAAGCGTTTTTACTTCAGGACTCTGGCAGGACTCCAGGGGTCACTGGTTCGAAACCTACTCCGGGCAATGTTCTTTTCCTTTTTTTAATTTTATTCTTGATTTTTTACTGGAGCTTTTACGATCCAATGTTTACATTTATCAGTATAAAGCATTTAATGAATAAGTTAAAAAATGCCAAAAATCTGTGAAAAGGCCCCTTTAAACCCCGTTTGTTTTTCAAGAGCGAATCTCAAGTTTAATACGACTTTCGATTTCAGGACGATAAAAAATCAGAATCTTTCTCCGTCTGCCACCCCAGGATTGAGTGATTTGTCGATTGCAATGGGAATCTTTTTCAACACAAATATTCACGGCAACGTGACCTTCAATTACCACAGCTCTGAAATGGGTTTCTCACAGAAGAATGTGTTCAGTCACCAGGTGAAATGGTTGTCGGCTTTTTCGGTCTTAAGCTTTTCGGCCCCTGTAAATTCAGGCTCATTCGGTCCCAATTTGAGGCTCATTCGGCCCAAGTTCCAGGCTTGTTCGGCCAATGTTCAATTTGAATATATCGTTGTAAATAGTTTGGTCGATTCTATATACTTTATAACTATGGGATAATGTTTATCACAGTATTATATTATTGTTAATAAAGTTAATTCTATTTGGCATCAATGATTCTATTTGCATTTTCTTCATGTATATCGTCATCGAAATAAGGATTTACGAAAGGAAGAGACAGCATTTAAATAAAACAAACTACCTATTTTTTTCGTTTGCATATATTTTGATAACATTTAAGTGCTAATAATAATACATACACATTTCTTAACAATACAATACAGTCCCCTCACACACAAATCGGAAATGACTGCAACGTGTTTGCATTAATCGTCTTAACATTACATTTAAAATGACGGAAGCTATACTATAATTGAGTTGTGAATTAACACTAATGAACGAAACATTTTTTATAAGCAATTATCGTTTTATGTTTAAAAGCGATCATCGAAACAAATTTGGTTCTAATTGACATCATACACTTGTTCCTGATCAACATCGTTAAGGTATTTAGCATGTGTTGTTTATTTACTCCAGCCCCGTCATTCATTATCAAGTATTAGCAATCGTCGATCAACCGCACCTATGACAGCGTTTATGTCCGTTATCAGTTCTTATATGCATATGTGATGTGTCACCGGCATAATGAAAATGGGTAGATTTCACATTAAAAAAATGAAATAATCAAAGCTACAAATTTTGAGCAATTAATTAGGGGGGAGGGGTATCTGGGTGTCCACAAAATTTAGAATGACAATAGAATACAATGTTTATAAAAATGTGCAAACTATAACCATGTCATCAATATTACTAATTTTTAATATGTTCAATCTTATGTATGGAAATAAATTTGCTGTCGAAACTCTTAGCTAGTCAATATATTCAATATATTTTGCATATGGATTTAAATGTATTCTATTTGCGATGCTGCAATCTGTCAAAGACGCCACGTGATGCCATGCTTCAACGAGCGAACGGCCTTCAGACAAAAAAAGCACGCCCCCTCCATCACACATCCTCAATCACAAGCACTAGCAAGGACACTGTTGTTTTTATGTTAATGTATTTACGATTAACACAAAGTAACACCCAATATCACAGCACGATAAAAAAAACTAGTAGCCTAAGTAGAACAAAGATGAACAAAATATGTACACGTTTATACGTTTGTGAAATAATTGCGTTAAAAAGTGTGAAATAACCGACACAAAACAAATGCTCATCATTTATACCTTTTATCAAAAGCAATATTCAACAAACGAACCGACTCTGTATACCCACTGTTATAATTTAAGTTTTAAAGAAAATGTGAAATTAATATAGAGCCTAGTTCTTCTCGAATGATCTGAGCTTTTATGAGCACATACGTACAGCTCAGAGTTCTACTTGATAAGCGAATTGTTCATGTCACGTATTCTGTCTTTTCGTAATTAAGAAGTTGTCTCCCATTCGGGAAGGTATCACGAGTATCCCGGGTAAAAAGCGGTCCGTCTAAAATGCGAATATGACTCCTATCCGCGGATATGACCAAAAAGTGCGGATATGGACGAATATAAGCAACATCGACACTTTTTCGTAATTTTGTGTAAACAGAGTTGTCGTTCGTGCGGGAAGGTATACCCACTTCCAGTGTCAATATAAACAATGGGGAAAGACTACTGCTCTATCTTTGAGTGCCATAATTTCAGCGACAGAGTGGGTAAATTTTCAAAGAAAGTGGTTTTACATAAAATGCCGAAGGACCCATGTACAAGAAAAGCTTGGGTAATGGCAATAAGCCATAAGAATTGGTTACCAACGTTGTACACACGGGTATGTTCGGACCACTTTGCAGACGGCATCGGACCTAACTCTGTCAATCGTAAAAAAGTTCCGACTGAGAATTTACCTCAGTGCAGAGTTCTTCCAAAACATGACAAAAAGAAGCGTACCATATTACAGCCCATTCCAGAAAATATTTCAGTCACCTCTGCCCTACATTTGCGTTCGTAAGTAATAGATATGTAGCATGTTTTGTAATCACTGGTTGTCCACATGCAAAAAGGGTAAATACAAGTATCCTTCTGTCTATAGTTTCACCCATTCCTATAAATTCAGCCAACCCCATATTTTTGCAATTATGACATATTTCGATAAAACTTTTGGTATTTATCTTAAATTTAAAAATTCTATTACAAATGTGTTATTGTTTGGTTCAAAATGTGGTGTGTAGAAATTATACCGAAATACCCGTAATAACCAAAATCCCCCAAAATCCCCATTACTTTTAATTATTTATCAAAATACTGCGGATATTAAGATAAAATATTGCAAAAAACAGTATGCACTGATGAAACATTTTTTTTTCCAAGTTTGGTAGTGAAAAACTAAAATATAAACATTATTATTGGGATAACGAGAATGAATTCATAGTGCAAAGCACGGTAAAGTACCGAATTCCCCACAATAAAGACCTGCAAGTGTCAAAAAATCATCTAGGAGCTTTTTTAATATTTAAAAGCAGTGGTTCAGACAAAAACTTCAAAATGCAAATGTCATGTTTTGTTTTGAAGTAAAACAATTTTGTAAAAATTTAGCAAAATTTGCTCTAAAAGTTGTGTAAATGCCATTTTTGCAAATATTCATTTTTGAATAGTATATTGGTGTTAAGTATTCAATTAAAATATTAATTTAATGATTTATATCAATAAATACAAACATTTAGTGTATTACTATCAAAATGACTGAACAGATTGATAGGAAAGATACTAGCAAATCAGGCTTGTAAGATTGCCATCCTAGAATGTTACTAAGGAAATGTCTGATATGGAGATAATTTTGCCTTTATTTTGTTTTAAAGGCATACAAATAATAAAAATAATAAATAACTGCACAAAAATGATTTCTTTATGAAGAATTAGCACAATTTTTATAGTAATAAATGAATTTATGATTAAATTTGCTTATAGAATATTAATTACTGAATATATAGAGAGAAAGTTCAATACAAAAAATAAACATTTCAAGCAAAAAACAAGGCTATAATATGATTTCTTTATAACAGACTTTTTCCTTGCCAATTTGGGAATTTTGGGATTGGGAATTTTTTTGCGCTAAGTCCACTGATTTTGGAAAAACTAATTTATTATAACTCTTCATAATAATTCAAATAAGGAGAAGAAAATAATATGAATAATAGTTACATACTTTATTTGATGTAATTGAAATAAAGGCTAAAATGCACAACATAGACTGTTAAATAACAAATCTTACATAACTCCATTAACAATAAGCATGAAAGAATGTAAATGCATGTATCATACTCATATCATCTCATCATATAAAGCATTTTTCAAAGCATTTTTAAGATGGAAAATGTCTAGAATCTACAGCACTATGGACAGTAAATAATTTCTTTAAAATGTCTAACAAAACTTCAGTGTAAACAATGCTATATTAGTCAAAGTCAAAGTGTTTTTTTTAAACAGCATTATATCAATATTTACATTTTTTTTAGCAGATTATTTTCATTCAATATAAAAAGTCATATTCAAAGTGGTCAAATAAACATGAAAAGGGGCTACTTTAAGTTCTCTCTCATAGGTTCATAATAATGACAGCAAACTTAAAACGTATCATATACATTTGCAGGTATGCTGATCTAAACAACAATGCACTAAATGGAAAACATGAAGTAAAATGCCATCCCCAAGGAACACAGACAGGTGAACATTCAACAGAAAATGTTAAATTAAAATGTGAACATGACTTGTCTAAATCAACACAGACCTTCAACCAACCATGTTCTTCTGTTGGAGTGAATACTTCAATGCCAGAAGTTGTCATTGAAACTATAAAAGACTCAAACGGGTCAATACAATTTAACACGGGATTGCCAAATTATCAAACGTTTCAAGCCCTGTTTGATTCTTTTATGGATAGTGGTGCTTACAAACTATCAACAGAATGTGTTGGTGCAATGAACAAGAACAATCTTGGGCGCAAACATAAGTTGCGTTGTGTTGACGAATTTTTATTAATTTTGATGAGGCTTGGGTTACTTGTAAAAGATTTGGAATTTCGTTTCAAAATCTCTGCTAGTGCAGTATCAAACATTTTCAATTCCTGGGTATCGTTTATGTATGAGTGCATGCAATCCCTTATCTTTCTTCCTGATTTATGTACTTTACAAGCACGTGTTCCAAAATGTTTTGAAAAGTTTTCAGATACCAGAGTTATACTTGACTGTACTGAAGTATATATTCAAAGCCCATCGTCTCTTGAAGGCATTGGTTGGAATCAATACAACTGGTGCGGTTGTCCTTGTATCAAAATTATGGCCTGGATCAACATCAGATGTTCAAATCACAAGAAATAATGGTCTGTTCGAGCAACTGAACAAAGGAGATGCAGTAATGGTTGACAAAGGGTTTATTCATGTTCAGTCTGACTTAAAACCCTTAGGGGTAAAGCTATACTGTCCCCCATTTAAGTCAAAAATTCAGTTTAGCAACACAGAAGTTGAGACCGCAAGGAGAATTGCATCTGCACGCATACATGTAGAAAGGAAAATGGAGCAAATTAAGAATTTCCGAATATTGCAAGGAGTTATGCCATTGGCTCTCATTGACTGTGCTGATCACATATTCTTTGTATGCGCAGCACTGACAAATTTATTACCGCCACTTGTTTCGGAATAGCAGCAGAAACCCTCTGCTCAATAATTGTGGGGCTCATTGACTGCAAGTGCAGATGAATATTTATATTTTAAAGTACATGTGTATACAAGTCCATGCAACTAGTTGCAAATGCAATCATCCTTGTTGTTTCAACTTCTGTCTTGCATATGACATTTAAACTATAGCTGTTGATTCAAAATGCTTGTCTTGTCTTTATATGTTATTGAAATTTTATATGAAAGTGCATAAAACACTGAATTATGGACATTGGAATAAGACATCAAACTTGAAATGAAAATCATTTGGGTGATTTTCTCATCCAAATCTGTTCATTTTATGTTCTGGATCTATTTTTGTACTATTCTCTCTTTAATTTAAGTATGATAAGCAACATTTCTTGACTTTTTCATTAAAAGGGATGTTATTTTGTATTTATATTTACTATTGTGACTAGAAGCTTTATTGTAAGGTGTACATGGTTTCATTTTTTGAGAATTAAAAAAAAATTTAATTGAACATCCAGTTTTTAAATAAAATCAATTTGTAAATATGATGCATTTATATATGCAAATGTCTATTTAAATTATTTTGCATTATTGAAAAAAACAACACAGTTTAATTTCCAAGATTGATGTCTTATTCCAATTTCACATAATAGTGTGTTCTTTTTTTATGCTCGACCACTATAAATGACTGAAATATAAATTATTTTGCAAATCAAATTAACACCTTTGTGTGCTGGTTTACATTTTTTAAATGTCACAATGAGTTCAATGGTAATAGCTACATGTATGTTAATACATCTACTTTTTAGGCCCCCGAAAGTGGTCATATAATGATCACAGTCTGTCCGTCCGTCTGTTTGTCTGAAATTCTGTCACACTTTGCGTTTAGGTTTTGCGTTTAGGTTTAAAAAAATGTGGAAAAAGGAGGCATATGTCATCCTATGGTGACAAGCCTTGTTTAACAAATATTATCAAATTCTCTGCAAAGTTTAAATGGTATTCAATTATTTAATATTGCATTTTTATGTTGTTTTGAATATGGAAAATTCTAAATATTGAACATAAGGTATTTGTTTCCTAGCATAATAGTTTAGGGATGATTTCAACCAAATAGAATTCTTTTAGTTTGTTTAACAGACTTTCCCAGAAAAAGTTGTCAAAATGAACAGTTATTATAGCAAAATCTGTCACAGAATAAATGACAAAATGACATTTTTGAATTTTGCAAACACCCATTTGCCCCTGAATTTGGGTAAAATACCTGTGATTCTTCTTCAACTGGATATCCCCATTGGTATCTACATAGCAACAAAACTCTTTACTCTGACAAGCTTCACTTATTTTACTATTTCTCCATTTATATGGACACTTGATCTCAATTAAGTATTTGTCAGACCCAGAGCTGACTAGACCATCTGGACTAGCACCAAGGTAGACATTGTCAGTGCAAACAACTAAGCCCAATTTGTCTTTTCTTTTAGTTTTTTGTATGCTATGTATCTTTTCTTTGCAATTGTTTCATGTTTCCTACCCCATGCCACAGCATTGTTGTCAAAAGATTTGTTTTCAACAAACACTTTTTTACAATGTTTTCTGAATTAGTTGTGATCTTTTTAGTGCTTACATCATGAAACAAGGAAGCAGTAATTATAATTTTTCGGGCAGAAGTCCATAATGGGTTTTCATGTTGACCTTTTGTTTTAGATTCAATTTCATCTATTATCTCATTGGTGCAAAGGGACAAAAAATGGTCAAAATCTGGCTTAGACATGTTTTCACTTTTCAAAGTACTTAATAAATCAATGTATCTGTCAGATTTATAAACAGTGTGTTTGGTTGTTTCAACCTCTTCAAAATTTGAAATGTTGAGGTCACTGTGTACATCACAATGATGGTCTTCAGCTGGTGGCAAAATGTCAAATAATGCAGCCCTTGAGTTATTCCCAAACTTTGCACACAAAGTGTCTCTAAATGAGATGCTGTCTACATTGTATTTAGCCGTTTTCTTTTCTTTTACCTTCAGAGAATCCTCATATCTAACACGCTTGAAATTTATTTCATTGACTGGCCTTGAATGTTTTTTCTTTTTGTTTGGCTGGTTCCACTGGCATGGTTTTGATGTGCAGGCTTCATCTTCAAGCTCGTCTGAAGGTGGTCTCCCTTCAAGCGCAAACAGCAGGCCAGCAATGTGTGTGCATCCCTCTCCACATCTGAAATAAAATTTTTGATCTTTTAAAATAAACAGCAAAATATAAATATATATTTTTTTTGCAGTGAGATATAAGATTATAAAATAACTGGTAAGGGATAATATGTAGAAATTATCTCCAGTACAAGAAATAATATAATTGAATAAGTAAATATTTAATATTATTGTAGAAGGCAATATCAGATAACACGTATTTTACTTATATACAAACTTAAGGTGTAATTTGATCAAATATGAGTTGTGTTCTGAGAAAACTGGGCATAATGCTTGAGCACAGGCTAATCAGGGACAACAATTTCCGCTTATATTGAATTTTTCTTTTAAATGATGCCTCTTCTCAGCAAAAATCCAGTTTAGGCTTTTGGAAGAAAGTGTCGTCCCGGATTAGCCTGTGCGGACTGCACAGGCTAATCTGGGACGACACTGTTCGCACATGCATTAAATATGCCCAGTTTCCTCAGAACACGACTCATTTATGTAATTGACTCTTTCTTCTTTAAATAAGGATTTGTGGCAAACTTAATATTTGTACATTGTTATTATATAGTTGTTATTATGCAAAGATTATTCTCAAATACATTCAGATGCAAATTTTGTTAAATATAAATAATGTTCTTTACATGAACAATGATTTAAATGAAAAGTGACGAGTTGACAATGACTTGAATAAAAAAAATGTGTGAATTTTATTGTAATTGTTATTTTCTATTATTACCTGGTAAGTGGCTAAATGTTTATAATACAGTAATCACTCATCATGACTCCTTTGTCTGCACTCAGAGAATGTATGACATACATGTTTATACGAGCAAATGTATCTGTGAACAATATATCTGGTTTTCCTACTTAAGAAAACCAAAACAATGTTTCAAGTATAAACGTCCTGAATAATTATATAATTACCATGCAGGGCATGTGCAGTATGCCTTCACAACTTCAAAGGGTCTCTCCTTGGGCATTAAAATCCATTGCTCATAGACACCTTGCTGCATTGAAGGATAACATTTGGACCAAATATAGCAGTGCTTACTGCTGTCGCTTATGGAATTTATCATAATTTTGTGGACAAATCCTTCTTTATAAAAATTGAGACCCCTGATGTATTGTCTGTAGCACTGCATTTTTTCGGCATCTTCTGTGCGGTGGCTACTGTGCAGTAAGTAGCTCTCGATGTCGCTAAGCTTCACTGTAGGGAAATGACATGAAGTCCCAGTCTATCCTGCTCGGAGCTCAGCTATTTCGGGAGTTTCAACACCAGAAGATGACGACTGTGGTGCACAATCCGACACAATGTCACACCGCGATAAGATCGTTTCTACTACCCGTTGGGCAAGTGTCAACTTGCTTCCACTAATTTTAACATTATTTGCGCGTAAAAACGCTTGAATTTGTACTTTGGAATAGTTCAAAACATCCCCGACAGTTGTTTTATTATTTATTGGAATTAAATTCGCTGATGTTATTATAGAATCCATACTTACTTTGTTGAAATTTACGCGCTTATAACTTTTGACAACCGGAAGTAAACAATACCTTCCCGCACGAACGATAACTCTTGCTCGACGTTAATTACGAAAAGACCGAATGTTCAGTGAAAAATACACAATATGTATTTAATATGCATAGTAAAATATCTTATATTTGATTGTTACAATGTATTATATTTTGTTGGTACGTAAAATTATGCACGTTATTTTATTTATTCAAATGAACAAATGAACTACATTTAAATGTTTTAAGAATGATTATAACCATTATAGTTGCGCTGTTATTGAAAAGCAATGCATGTCCCGCAAAAGTTTTAGATTTTTCGTTAATATTTCAACAGTTCATATTCAATATCCCGAAAATGTAAAAAATACGAAGTCTATATTTTAAAGATCAATATTACCGCTGTTACATTCACTTATAAAACATAATGTTAACGAAAAATCTAAAATTTAAGCGGGACATGCATTGCTTTTCAATAACAGCGCAACAATAATGGTTATAATCATTCTTGAAACATTTAAATGAGGCACTACGATATCCTTTGTTCATTTGAATAAATAAAATGACGTGCATATTTGTACGTACTAATAAACTATAATATATATAGGACATTTGTTGGATTCGGTGGATTATCGATTTTAAAGTGATACTATGTTGAAAAAATGATAATGTCTATTAAATTGTTATATTTTGAGACAATACTAACATATTTAACACATATTGTGTATTTTTTTATTAAACATTGCAGAAAAAGTGTCGATATTGCCTGTATGCGTCCATATCCGCACTTTTCGGTCAATCCGCGGATAGGAGTCATATTCGCATTTTAGACGGACCTCTTTTTACCCGGGATACTCGTGATACCTTCCCGAATGGGAGACAACTTCTTAATTACGAAAAGACAGAATGTCTATACAATCGAGTTCAATCAACCTAATACATCGTACCAAACACAAAACATATTATCACCGACATCAATTTGCGAATCATTCGTGTCGAAATACTCAAAACAAACACTTTATACGAACGCCGTTATCAAAACAAAACTCGAAGTTTTAAATCAACGATTCGATCTATCTTAAGAGCGTTCCGGTGTATTACGATTGGTTAAAAAGACAGGAGATCTATCTAGCGGTGGATTCCGGAGATAGTCGATAGCGTAATTCCGAATCTGGAATACTCGGCTTTGTCCATTGCAACAACTTACACATTTAAATGAACCGTTGACGTGTATGGAACGTTGGATTAGTCTCAATATTAAGCGAGCACAACACATCTTGTAAGTTGTTTAAAATTGCCCATAAGCGTTATTTTAAAGATCTGTTTGTGTTTATTTATGCCAAACAATAGTTTATTTTGCTAATATTACCAATTAAAGTGCCGCCTGGTTTCCAGGCGGTAACTTTCCATTAAAAAGGGCTTTCATTGTCAACTCCCAGCGATTTGGAGGGTCAATAGCTGGGAGATGGATTATTGCAACAAATATAGGGATGAATTTGCCCGGTCAATTTGGGGCCGAATAGACCTATTTTTTTCAGATTGGGGCCGTAAAAACCTGCTACCGGCGAAATTCCAGACAAGAACACCGGATGCGTATCCTGATTTCCCTGGTCATCCACACTACAAGCGTATCCGTATGGTTGTAGACACTGCTAGCAAAAACTGTTTTGTGAAGATATTGCCATGAACACTTACTGTTGAATTTGTTCCAGTTACTTCCATTTAATTGTTTACAATCCGTTTTGTTGCGTTTTGTGTAAAATGGCTAGCACATTGTAATCGTAATTTATAAAAAGGACTCGACATATTACTACGCCAAGATAACACAAACTAATTTTTTGATCACAATATTATCTATTGTTGAAATGATGCGATCGGTTTTTGTTTCCGTTCACTCGATGTGTTGCATTGTAAATACAATATAAACTTACGCACGAATGTATTTGTTCTTTTGAACTATTCGCAACGGCGGCGAACGCGTATTGCATAAATCGCTAATGATATTTAATGGCCCCTAACGGGGAATAAATTTGACCGGAATGGCACAACTACAAAAACATCATTTGAAGAATAAAATAAACAGAAAAAAGTATCGGATTCGTGGAATATCGATTTAAATTTACTTGTGATCGTAGCAAAATATATTTTCACTTGTGGCTGCGTCGCTCGTATTATTGTATATGATCACTCGTGAATAACAATCGATATTCAAAGGAATCCAACAAATATCCTCTAATTATTCGGCTTCTCGTTATCGCCATCTCAATCGTATCTCATTCTACATCAAGTTAATCTACCCACTGGTCCAATGAATCAATAATCAATAGAGGATATATTGATTTTTATCAAATTGATGCATACTTAAAACGATGATGCGAAACAATGTTGCTTATAAGCTGTGATTCCAGCAGTATCTGCAGATATTTTACAATCAGACATGTTGTATTTTAACATTCTGATATCGTTTTGGATTACATTTGGCATTCGTATCATTTTTGTTATTAACGTTTAAATCAATGTTCACCAAAATAAAAATCAAGCTCTTCCCACGATTAGATAGAAATCCAGCAAAGATTTCAACAATGTTACATATACGTATTGTACACCTTGGTAAATATTATTTTAATGTTATACACGTGTGTTTTTATATCGGAAATCGTGTCAGTCACAAATTACACAACGGATATATGACGATTTTCAAAAGTCATGGTACAACATCAATAAGGCGATTAGATTTTAACGTCCAACTTTTCGGAAACGACGTCGGGCCGTTGGGCTCCGATTTCTTCCAAATATCTGATAATTGTGACTATTACTTTTTAATGCCTTTTTGCATATCTATATTTATTACGAATGTCGTTTAGTATCGTTTCGTGCACATGCAGTTAATGTGGTTGATGATTCACATTTTACACACGATTGAATAAAAAATACAATAGTTACAATGTTGTTTCGGTACACTGTTGAGAAAATATTTCTTTAAATGCAAATTAATCAGTTCTCATTCTTTAGATCTAGCGTGCACTGTGTAACGAAAATATTTAAAATCAAGCCAAACACTCAACGAAGGAAATATTCGGGTTCAAATAATTGTTTTTTTACAGAAAGCCACGTGTACAAATTGAAAATGGCAACACGTTGTAAAACAATGAGTTATATGGTTTAGATGGAAAACTTTAACTTAGTTTTAAATTACACGCCCAACGTTATGAGAAAATTAGTAACCGAAGATTTGCCCACGTTCTGTCACAAACTGCAAACCTTATTATTAAACATGCCGTCTGTTTTTTTCAGGTTTTGCGTTGTGTGGATTAATGTTATAACACACTTGGTAAGGCGTAAAATAAAAACATGTTTGCTTCCACTAAACCGAGATCGGAATTGGTGGTGCCAACCCTGTAATTTGTTTGTAATTTTGTATTCAAGGTTTCTTTTTTCAAATACTTACTTTTGCAACATTTCATCATGATAAAGTATTATACATGATATCTTTTAAATATCAAGGAAGATATGTTGCAAAGACATTTGGAGATTAACGTATTTAATGTCCGTTTCTAAGTGGTGAATGAATTCAGTGGCGTAAACAAAACGAAACGAAAACACGGTCTAGTCGACGTACTTACCCTATTGTTTTTGAAATTTTAGTGCAAACAATCAACTCATTTTGTTTGGCCTCTTGTTATGTGTTTATGAAGATTTGCACATGTGATGACAAGCATCTCTGCAAACATATCTGTACTTTGTCATTGTATGTTATCCTAGCAGCAAATTTGCAAAACGTACAGAATACGTCAGCGCGAATTATAGGTCGAGCACATAACGCCCGTACTTAAATATAGCTCGAGCACATCACGCCCGTTCTAAAAGAGGTACACAGGATTCTGATTGCCATACACGTGTATTATGTTGTTGCGTAGTCTAATTGCCATACACGTAAAATATTTTGTTGCGTAGTCTGATTGCCATACACGTATATAATGTTGTTACGTAGTCTAATTGCCATACACGTATATTATGTTATTGCGTAGTCACACTATGTAATATTTAAGAACACATAAAACCTTTTTGTTTATTACTTACACGTTTATAAATATGAAATATTGAATGTGTGTCCGTAAATTTAGATGCTTTTGCTATTTTGAAACAATTAAGTTTACAATTATTTTGTGTGAATATCAGTATGCCAACAATCAAAATTGCGACTATATACTACAAAAACTAATGTGTGCACCATTGATAAAACACGCACAGAATGTGATAGACGATTAAATGACTATCTGTCGACCATCCATTCAGTGAAAGAATATTATAGAATTGCTTAAAATTAGTACAACCCAAATGTACCTATCTCTTGCAAAAATCAGAAAAAGAATCGGAGATTGCAGGCACTGTGTCTTACACGAAACATAGCTAGGAGAAGACCACTTCCTAGCTGACTTAATACTTGCTGTTAACTCACCACTTACTCCATGGGGACAAAGTAGCCAGAACAAAGAAAAATGAGTTCTTTGAATGTTTAATTTAACAGTGCTTAAAGACTGTACAACAAAATCACATATCCATTGTGAATGCTACATTGTAAAAGTATGTGTACATGTATATTACATTAACCGTATTAATAGGTGATGCGTTTGTTTCATGATATTGTTTTTAGTGTTCATAATACATTGTATATTATACATATGGTTTCCTGAGTATTATGATAGTATTGTCTTTTTGTAATTTTCGTGTTTATGTATTGAGTAAATTAAATGTTCTTAACGTATGTTTTGTACAAAGCACATTCGTATATGTATATGAAGTTAAAAAAAACAAATAATGTCGCCAAAACTGTCAGCTATTCATCAGTAACCAAAAAGCTAACTAGCAAAACACGCGTTTGCCATACGTCGCCCACGTCGTTCTACCAGACTTATCGTGATACCTTATCAACAGACAACATTGTTTGAGGCTTCTGTGTTTTGGCATCTTAGTTAACTTCAACCAAAAGTAAATACAGCTTGTAGTATAAACGGGTTAAATTTAGGCATACAACTTGTAGATTTGTATTTGTAATGTTGCTATGATATCGCTGTATTTTTCAAATTGAAATAAAATATACTTAACATTGTATAAAGCATAAATACGTTTTAGGTGTGCACTACCGCATCAAACAATTTAAAATATTCATTCAGAGTGAAGTTTCCAAATAACTCTGGTTCTTGAATATAACCCACATTGCTCTTTTTGATTTGATGCAAGTGCTATTTTAATTTAATCCAAGGTTGTTTAGGCCTGATATATATGACCTGTATTTTTGTGATATTGTCCTGCCAACCATTGTGTTACAATCTATCGTTATTACACACCATAACTTGTGCACGTCTTTCATTCAAAGAGTAGAAAAGTAGAAAAGAAACGAAATAGTGATTTTCATGTTTTTTTGAAATATATATTCGGATCGATGTGAGAAAGAGCGGATTAATGTGAAAATGTGTTCACAATAAAGGTTCATGATACATTCTATCACTAAACACATGTGTTATTTAAAGGTCAAGTTTGCGTGTATTTCATAGCCACTTTTTTGCATCTCTTAAATGACAACTTCAACCGGATGTGAAATCACAAACACCCACACAATAGTTTATTGTCAAGTGTCGGCAAAGCACACGGCATACAACAGTACAAACCCAAAACTAATATAAATAATGCCATTTTAAATATACCATCAGTCCTTGTTGTGCATATTTGATCTTATGTATTTTCATACAATTGTATATATTTGTCAAGAATGCATACTATTTCACCGCATGTATGTGCTTTCACTGTGTTTTTTTTTCTGCGTGTGTATGTGTGTGTCGTTTTGATTTTCTGTATTTTACGATTAGTTGTAAACGTTAAACTTTTTAATAAACGTTCTTTTTTTCTGTATTGAATAAAAATTGTATCGACAACTATGTTTACGTTATTGGTTTTAAGTCAAGCAGCGTGTATTCATTCATGCTACGTAACACAATATACAAAACAATATTTGCGTATTAAACATACTTGTATGTGATTTCATACACACACTATCATTGGTTACAGGCGCTAGGCGTGCAGGTCACTGAGGACAAATACAAATACCTATACGATATTGATGAGCCGCGTTCTGGGAATACAGGGCTCAATACATGTTCGTTAAATGTCGTTCCAGATTAGCCTGTTCAGTCCACTCATGCTAATCGGGAATGACACATTCCGACTTAACTAGATTTTTGCTTTAAAAGAGACTTCCTATAAACAAAAAATACAATCAAAGCGGACAGTGTCGTCCTTTAATAGCCTGTGTAGAATGCACAGGCTAATCTGAGACGACAGTTAACGCACCAGCATAAACCCCGTTTTCCCAGAACGATGCTCAAATGTATATCTTCAACCCTTTTTTAATATATATTATGTTTAACTCCAACAAATCCTATAGTGTTTTTATTACTATTCAAGATTATAAAAAAAACATATTCCCAAAAAACCATTGAAAAAATCTTCATTGCATGTGCAAAGTTTAACCAAGCAAACACCAATTTTAAATGTCATACATTGAATCATATAAAGCGCTATCTCATAATTGTATCGTAAAATTTCGTATAGTTAAGATGTAAATTATGTTTTACATTAATTGTATATCGGTTATATTGTATATCAAAACAGTCCGTTTGCAAGCATTGTGTTTTAGGACGATTGACATTTTACACTTTGATGTTAAGAGAATAAAATATAAACAATGTGTCTTTTTAACTATTTAGACGATGTTTCTTTAATTGAACACATATCATGTTCTCAATCTTTAGAACTAAAGTTAAATGTGTAACTGGCAAAAAATCAACACTAAAGCAAACAACGATACATGTATGGTGTCGAATAATAACGTTTTACTAAAGTTCACATGTTCACGTTGTATGTGACAAAAATCTTTTGAAACAATACTTTTTTTTAAATATTATGATTGATAACAACTGAAACAGGTTTTACATGACAGTTAAAATATTATCGGGACATTAATTACCACATATTTGCCAATTTGCAATCACACACGGCAAACCGCAGTATTAATCATGTCGTCAGTTTGGGCCGCCTGACAAGTGTTGATGAAGGCAGTAACATAATTATAACACTTGGTAATGCTCTACGCTGACATAAATATATTTGATCAATAAGTTGTATAGAGACTCAAGTCGTCAAGACAAAACAACATCAATTTAGACTTGCATTCGCAGACAATTGATTATGATTCATGTAATATCTATCAGAAATATGCTTAAAGAAAGCAATTGAATCATAATTTTCAACAAAAGCAAGTTGGGAATTCAAATTTGTATAGTTATTTCAATATCACGTACACACGTCAAATTGGTAAACATTATTGTTAAAATGCCTTTTATAAACGTTACGACAAACATTAACGGAAGTATTAATGACGCATGCATAATGACTTGCTGAACGTCAACGTAATGAGATGCATATTGGTTTTTAATACAAATAAACAAGTGTGAAGTTGTGTCTTCATTTTATTCTGATAGCCATACAATCGCAAAACATAGTTACATGCCACTTTGAATCACTGTCTTGTTGTAGCTAATATAAATTATTTCCGCAAAAGAAACCCAGAAATAATAAAAGAAATGTACTAGTGCGAATCAAATAACAACAACAAAATCTACATGCCAAATAAAGTCTATTGAAATGCACTGTTAATTAAAAGTGACAACATGGATATCGTTGCTTTTCCAAAATAAAACACCTTAACAAACATAGTGATGAAATCTACATTCCTATATACAAGCACGAGGTTAATATACACTCGGCGTTTCAGGTAAACCATAG
This sequence comes from Dreissena polymorpha, assembly GCF_020536995.1. NCBI lineage: Eukaryota > Metazoa > Mollusca > Bivalvia > Myida > Dreissenidae > Dreissena > Dreissena polymorpha. The sequence continues at coordinate 71,711,002 of NC_068363.1, read as the reverse complement.
CTTTTAAATTGAATTTAAATTTGACTCCTTACCATTTTACTTCTAAAAGTTTAGAGTGAATATGGTGTCTTTCAATTTTGTTTCAATTCACCGAACACTTTGAACGAAGATAAAAAACTAGTTGTACGAGACCAATAAAAGTCAAATTTTGATATAAGTGAATTGAATTTAAATGGTTGGTCTACATGTGTCTTGTGATGAAACGAACAAAAGCGAGAGACGAACAAAACACTGAAATGACTGTCGCGCTCTTAAAGAAATATAAGATTTTAGCTGATTGGTATTTATTTCCATTTTCCAATTTTATTATTTGTGAAATGTTCCTGTTTCTTTATATAATAAATTATGAAGTATTTTTTTTATTTTTTATACATTGTTGTTTTACGATGTTAAATTATGAAGTATTTATTTCGTGTATGAACTTGTAATACCACAATATGGAGTGGACACTCCTTGCAAGTACACCCCGATGTGGCGTGACATTCTTTCACAGTTACCTAAGAGAGACCCTGATAAAACTTATATAACATATTTATTTATTTTAATGAACCAAGAGCCTGTCGAAGTGTTATGGTTTACTAGTCGAGTAAGTTCACCCATCGAGATATGTACCAGTGAATGAAGTAAGATATAAAACGAAATCTCAACATTTCGAAAGCTATTCTTACCAGTAGTCGTACGCCGCCGACATTTTCCCGTTAATATGCCAAGGCCTGAACCACAATACAAGCCTTCCGGACACTGCAAGCCTGCCAGTCCACTACACATCGACCCCTCTCTGCTGGCTTGTGCTTCTTTAGTGCCTGCATGAAAAACGCTTTAGATTACCTTTCATTATTATCACGAAATTATGTTCGTCTAATGGAAAGAGATAAGTAGTTGATTAAAATATTTTTTCGGCGTTAGCTGTATACGCCAGCTTTTCACCTTAGCCTGAACTTTGTAAGCGACCAATACATTCGAAAATAAAATTTCCCGCCGGTGGGCCTGAAACGTTTTGAAGTAGACAATGTGCAATCTACAAACAGATTTCACATTAACATTAATATGTTATCCATCGATATTTTTTGGGGGGAGGGGGAAGTATTGGGTATAAAAAGGGATACTACAGTTCGTTTAGCAACGATGTTAACTGCGTACTCATCATGAAACAATTGTATCTCTAATGATCAGGTTTGAGAAATAGAGCAGTTTCACACTTAATTCTCGACATCAATACAGTTTGTGTGTGCCCCTTTATATTCAGAGGATTGTCAGCGCCAGAGCGTTTGTACTTAAAGGCTATGTTCTCATATTTAATTATTACTACCATATTGCTGTCTGTGTACTAGTATGTTTTAGTTCATTAAAGTATCGTTTTTCGATATCCTGATATTAGTTTTAACCAAACCATATTTAATTGTTTTCGAAATTGAACGTTAAACATGTACAAGTATAAAGTTTTATACAAGCTGTCGTTCAAGCCGTGAAATCGTGACCTCACTTTAAAGCATTGCATTCTAAGCCGCAAGGTATCAGTGTGAGTTCGCGCGGTCGTACTGATCGTTATATGATATAGACGGTATCGCGTGAACTATGTGAACTGGGATTTTATTTAGACCAGATATTAAATGAAGATATTCGTCGATATAATTATGGTATCTCAATAAAAGATTTTTAATGTGTTTTCAACAAAACCATGATAAATAGTATGTTTCATCAATTCAACAAGAATTATTCCACCATATTGACCAATGTATTGAGCATAAGCGAGATGATTCCCGATACTGTTAATAATCGAATCCGATAGCAATTCCCGGCAAACTACTAAACAGGTTTGTCAGAAGAACGCGCGAATAAATATTTGAAATGTGTACAGATACTTCGCGTGTGGCCGGTTGACTTACATGTTTTAATTTAACTTCCATTCTTCTTTTTTTGTATCTATAGATATATGATCAGCAGTATGTAATCATGTAAAATAAACCGCGAAAACTATGCGTAAACATCATGTACTGCGTTAAAGGCAGCTAAGAACTGCACAGGAAAAGATATATGCTATCTTTGATTTCATTCTTTAAACTCTTTACCTTTCACCAACTCCAAGCACAATCAACGCCGTATATCTTTTTTTAAAGATATTTCTTGTTACAATTACAGTTCATTGTTACATACAGAATAATAAGAAATGCACACATACAGAGACATGCGAAAGTAAACATTAGGTAATATATAAAACGGTGTTATTAGGCCAGTACAGATATAACGTATATATATTTTAAGCATATATTTTCAATGTAAATGCATTTTTACATTATCACACAAGTTTCAAAAGAAAAATATAATTTATATTTGTCAACAGAAGGATAAACAGTATTCATACTGCATCGGTCATAATACAATTTGTTAATATAACTTATATAAAAATAAACGTGACACAACTATACAAAGTGATACTCACCCTATGTTGTTTGTGTTGCATACACTTCGTGTAATTTCAGTAGCTTTTAAATATGTATTTGTCCATCAGATTCTATTTTTAACCTTAGATCAGAGCATTTGATAAAACATGTGTTCATCGGTAACATACAGTGTTTTCTATGTCCAAATAACCAAATTATTCAAGCGTTGTTTCAATTCGTGGCATAGTGTCAATAAACTCTTTTCGTTTGATTTTGCCACTGATAATTAACATAAATAAGTTTAAACCACATACATATACTGCAAACGTTAGAGGTCAGAGTAATAAAATATATATTTGGCAGTAAATAATAATCGGAACATACATGCAATATTTGGTTGATAAATAAACATACATGGAAACAAACACCGCATAGACTGAGTTTAAGCTTATGCATAACCTTGTTACACAAACACTTCCAACATATAATAGGTCGAATTCGCCAAACAAATAAACGACAAAAAGTACAGAAAGTATAGAAAAATTGTCAATGCCTACAAATATAGTTACTATTATTATTTACACAATTTATAATTTATTATCATGATTTTAAACTCACCAGCGACAACTATCAGCATCAGTGCTAACAGCGCAGCAATCTTCATTATCGCGATTTTACAAGGAATGGGTCACCACTGTCTATTTGACGATGAAGTGATGTGCTTCAAATATGGTTTACATACACAGATCCATTTTGCAATAGCGAACGCGGTTTCGAAAATAATTACTTATGTAAAATTTCAATATATGCATTCCGACACTTCCAAAAATTCCCCGTTCTGTTTCCACATTTGTAAACTTTCCCTAAATTCCCCTTTTACTTTTCTGTTGTTCATAATTAGTGTTATTTTGGTCTACGTCAGAAGACCTAGTTTGGAGGATATATTTTTATGTAGAAACTCAATATCCATTGGTATGTGCTTTAAAAAGATAGTTCTCTTCGTGGCTTCAATTTTCTCATTAAACATTCAATTGCTGTGCAAACAGTGGTAGGTGAAAATTATGAGATGCATATTTGTGATCATGTTATTTAGTTAATTAGTTTAAATTATTCCATATTGTTAATAAGGATCTGGTTACCAAAACGAAGCATTATAATCTTAAAATCCAACACAAATCATGATAAATCCCTGTATACCTATTGTGCACTATGTAACTAAAATATTGACAATAACGCAAAACGTTCAACGAAGGCTATATTCGGGTTGAGATGTTTGCGTTTGTCATACGGCCACATGTATAAGCTTTATTTGGCAAAACATACATCAATCAGTTATATAATGTGTTGATTCTTGACAAATATAACTGGGTTAAAATGACGTTCCCAAAATTATGAGAAAATTATGCCGACGATTTGTCAAAAACTGTAAACCGCAGTTTAAATCATGCCGTCAGTTAATGCAGGTTTTGCGGTGTGTAGATGGATGTTGTTACATAATTTAATCTCTCGTCAAGGAGTAACATAAATCTGCTTGCTAACATCAACCAGACCAATCAAAATTGTTTTTTCCGACCTTATATTTGCTGTTGTTGATTTTGTTTTTTGTTTGTATTAAAGGTTGAGTTTTCAATCACTTTGCTACACTCAATCATAATACATTCTAAAAAATAGTAACTTATAAATATAAAAAAGGTATGTTGCAATGACATTTTCCGACAGCTGTCATTTAACATCCGTATCTTAGTATGGAAAAGCTTGAGTAAAGTAAATGGGTTTACGAAACAAAGGTTTGACTTCCTACCTTTCCTATTGTTTTTGAGATATCAATAGAATCAAACAACTTATTGTTTGGTCTAGTATAATGTGTAAATGCAAATATAGAAATGTTTCTAGAAACAAGTTAATCGATTAGCATCCTTATTTAAGTTGCAAATAGTATAGTAAAGAAAGTTTTCGAAACAAGGGATTGGGCCATCCTGCCTACCTTATTTCATTTCAGATGTTAGTGGACACAAACCATTAATTTGTATGGCCTGGTCAAAAACAGACCACTACCAGTTTTACAACCATACCAAAATAACATAAATAAAGAACCCGCTTGGAAAATATGCACCATGTAAATTTCATATCCCGAGCGAATAACAACACCAAATAAATGTTTAATATTTATCATAAATGGACATTGAGCAGCATTACAAATTTAAATAAGGTTAATAAAATATATTTTCGGCGATATTTGATAATCACGTGATAAATCTCTTTATGGTCTTCATAGTAAGAATATTAATCAACACGGAAAACACAAACTTAAGTTACATCTACACGTGAGTCATTGAAGCAACCACAGCGTAGTGATTACTCAAACAGTAATTTCATCTGGAACATTTGAAGTATTATTTAGTACCTGAAGCACAATGACGTAATCTTAATGACTTTCATAATGTTATGACTGCTGGAAAAAAACGAGGTAGTATTGGCATATGGAAATGTGTATGTAAAGGATGAAGGATTCGTGGCAGTCTGGTCTCTTATAACTCGGAAATATAACGTACATTACCTATTTTTTAATTGTTTAACGATGGATACCCATAACACCTTACCAAGATACAAAGCGATCGGATTGTTTTTCTGTTTTGTTCTGCTCTCACTTTACAACAATAACATTGCTATTATTTCGACACTTAATATAATCAAAAGTCAATCCCAACTGTCCCGGTCCATTAAACGACCATACAAGCGCATGGTATTTGGAAAACGCTTGATTGCCAAATCGTATTTCTTAAAAATAATAATTTATATATTTCTTATAGTCATGCTAGTCACATGGCTGACATTATTAATGTTGCTTTCTGGATACATCGAATCAAACCCAGGCCCGTTATCAACTTTTTCTCCTGAATCCTCTGCCACGGAGTCCAACAATTTTACTGATATATTATCATTGCAAAACAACTTTTCTTCTATTCAGTATAATGTAAAAACATACGGCACAAGATGGACATTCTTACAGCAGAGCTCTAGTATTTTGATTTATTACCTTTTTCCTAGACTTGGCTTAATAATTCAATCGTAACCGACGAACTTCTTATTCCCTCATACCAAACACCGGAACGTAAAGATCGAACACAGGACAGCCACGGTTGGGTAATATTATATGTAAAAGATTTTATACACTACGAACGTAGACTGGATCTTGAACTTACTGCATTAGAAACTATTTGGATTGAACTACACTTAAAGAATAAAAGGAATGTCCTTTTTGGGTTATTTAATAGACCACCAAACGCGGATGCAGCATTCACTAAGTTAATCGATGACTCCATCGGTTTGGCAATCGAAACTCGCATATCCGATATTATAATAATCGGAGACTTTAATCTAAACAGCAATCAACCCTCACAAGCCCGAAAACCTGATTCTCGATGTATTTAATATGGATTTGCTCACGTTATTCACGAACATACGCACTTTACGGAAGGGTCTTCATCTATTCTTGAACTATTATTAATAAGTAATCTTGATAGCTTGGTTTTATCAGGTGTTGGTGATCCTTTTCTTGACCAACAAAATCATTATCATTGTTCCATATATGGTCTATGTAAATATAATAAGCCAAATTCAATAGTATATGAGCGTCACATATGAAAATATGCAGATGGAAATTACCACCTGCTTCGCGAAAAGTAATCTTCATTTGATTGGGATCCTATTGCAAATGATGATGTTAACACTTATTGCGTCCATATCACCGAAACTATTGTTTTTAATGCTAAATATTGTATCCCAAACAAGTATATAAAAATTAAACCGCGTGACCCACCCTGGCTTTATATGCACATTCGTCGAATGATAAGAAAACGCAAACGTGCAAATCATCAGGCGAAATATAAAAACTCAAAATATTATTTGTCTGAATTTCGTAAAATAAGAAAATTTTATTGATAAGGCAAGCGAAAGATCAGCATTACGAAAGTTTAAGCAATAAACTCAAAGAAAACAACCATTCATCTAAGGACTGGTGGAGAATACTTTAGTCATTTATTAATAAGCCTAGCAATAACCTAAATACAGCACTCCTAAATCCCATTGACAATGCTAGCAGAACCGATTGTTTTAGAAAGGCAAATATCCTAAACAATGTTTTTCAAAGTCATTCCAAAATTGAAATCGCTAATGAAGACATGCCGGAACTCACTAATTTACCGATAGCAAACTCGTTGCAGTCTCTATGCATAACACCTAATGATGTTCTTGACATTCGTAAGTCACTTCTCGTGGACAAAGCATCGGGGCCAGATGGAATAAATAATCGAATTTTAAAAGAATGCCAAAATCAACTGCCCACTCCTCTTTGTCAGTTCTTTAACGTTTCACTAAATAAATGTATCATGCCGAGTTGTTGGAAAGAAGCGAACGTTAGTGCAGTTTTCAACAAGCGCACCGCCTTGCGGGTGCAGACCGCTCATCTATTTTTCTTTTTAAATGTGTAGGGACCTATCTCAATTTCAATCACAAAAGATGGAGGGGTGGAGTGGAGAGGGGTGTATAGTGTGGGGGTGTGGTCATATATTACATCATCTTCCAAAAATGCAAAAAAAAAATGAAAAAAAAAATTTGGGGTGGGATTCTTGGGTGGGATGGTTGGACGGTATTTCAAAAATAAAATAATAAAAATAAATATTTGTGTTTTTAATCATGTTTGAAAAAAACAAGAGATGTATTTGTCAGAAACACAATGCCCCCTATTGCGCCGCTTTGAAATTATTATTTATTTATTTTACCTTTGACCTTGAAGGATGACCTTAACCTCAAACTTCCACCACTCAAAATGTGCAGCTTTATGAGAAGGCCGCTTTGAAATTATTTTTTTGACCTTTGACCTTGAAGAATGACCTTGACCTTGAAAGATGACCTTGAACTTCCACCACTCAAAATGTGCAGCTTCATGATAACGCCGCTTTGAAATTATTATTATTTTGACCTTTGACCTTGAAGGATGATCTTGACCTTGAAGAATGACCTTGACCTTGAACTTGCACCACTCAAAATGTACAGCTTCATGAGAACGCCGCTTTGATTTTATTTTGTTTGACCTTTGACCTTGAAGGATGACCTTGACCTTGAAGGATGACCCTGACCTTGAACTTCCACCACTCAAAATGTGCAGCTTCATGAGAACGCCGCTTTGAATTTTTTTTTTTTTTTTGACCTTGAAGGATGACCTTGACCTTGAACTTCCACCACTGAAAATTTGCAGCTTCATGATAACGCCGCTTTGATTTTTTTATTTTGTTTGACCTTTGACCTTGGAGGATGAACTTGACCTTGAAGGATGATCTTGACCTTGAACCTACAATACTCAAAGTGTGCAGCTTCATGATAACGCCCTTTTGAATTTTTTGTGGCCTTTGACCTTGAAGGATGACCTTGACCTTGAAGAATGACGTTGACCTTGAACGTCCACCACTCAAAAGGCGCAGCTTCATGATAATGCCGCTTTGAAAATTTTTATTTGTTTTTTTGACCTTTGACCTTGAAGGATGACCTTGACCTTGAAGGATGACCGTGAACTTCCACCACTCAAAATGTGCAGCTTAATGAGAACGACGCTTTGAATATTTTTTTTACCTTAAAGGATGACTTTGACCTTGAAATTCCACCACTAAACATGTGCAGCTTCATGAGATACACATGCATGCCAAATATCAAGCTGCTATCTTCAATATTAAAAACGTTATGGCCAATGTTTAAGTTTTCGGACGGACAGACGCCATATATTTGACATTTGAACTCGAAGGATGACCTTCACCTTTCACAACTCAAAATGTTCAGCTTCATGAGATACACATGCATGCCAAATATGAAGTTGCAATCTTCAATATTGAAAAAGTTAATGCCAATGTTTAAGTTTTCTAACGGACAAACACCATAAATTTGAAATTCGACCTTGAAGGATGACCTTGATCTTTCACCAATCAAAATTTGCAGCTTCATGAGATACACATGCATGCCAAATATCAAACTGCTATCTTAAAAAGTGTTTTCGGACTGACAGACAGACTGACTGACATACTGACGGACAGTTCAACTGCTATATGCCACCCTACCGGGACATAGAAATTATTTTTTGGAGTGGGGGGAAATAGTGTGAGGGTGTGGTGGTCATTTATTAGATGATCTTTTATTTAAAAGAAATAATGGGGGGATTGAGGGGGGGGGGTTAGGGGGGGGCGTGGTGGATGGTTTGGACGGAGTCAATTGTGGCATGTCAGGAGAGAGTTGTTTTGTCAAAGTATCAATCGAATCTAATCATAAATAAAGAAGTTGTGGCAATTTTAGCAAAATTTAATAATTTGACTTTGAGAGTCAAGGTCATTTAAAGGTCAAGGTAAAATTCACTTTGCCAGGTACAGTACCCTCATTAGAGCATGAAAGTATTTAAAGTTTAAAGTTTAAGAGCAATAGCCTTGATACTTTAGAAGTAAAGTGAATCTAAACACAAAATGTAACCATATATTCAAAGTTACTAAGTCAAAAAAGGGCCATAGTTCGGCAAAAATGACAACCAGAGTTATGCAACTTGTCCTTTACTGTCCCTTATGATAGTTTGCGAGTGTTCCAACTATGAAAGCAATATCAATGATACTTTAGGGGTAAAGTGGACCAAAACACAAAACTTATAAATACAATGGAAAATGTTTTCGAAAAATCACTTTCAAACACGTATATAATCAACTCATTAGTAACAAATTACTTTCGCCTTTTCAGTCTAGATTTTAGCCAGGTGATTCAACTACTAACCAACTGCAATATATATACGATACGTTTTGTAAAGCCCTCGACAATGGTTTAGAGGTAAAAGCTGTCTTTTTCGCTTATCAGTAAAGCCTTTGGTAAGGTCTAGCACAAAGGTCTTCTCCATAAACTAAATGCAATTGGCATTCGAAGAAAGTTATTATCCTGGTTTACTAATTATCTTCATAATAGACGTCAACGCGTAGTACTTCCAGGCGCAGTCTCTAACTGGGCAACATAAGAAGCCGGTGTTCCCCAAGGTTCCATATTAGGGCCTCTGTATTTTTCAATTTTTATAAATGAAATTTTTTTCGATATCAAAAGTAATATTCGCCTTTTTGCTGATGACACTTCCCTATACATTATTATCGATGATACAATAATCTCAAATACAATATTACTAAGTGATATCAACAAAATATCTAAATGGGCTTTAGATTGGCATGTATTATTTAATCCCTCAAAATCTGAATCCATAACATTCTCCAGAAAGCAATATCCAAATCCATGTGCTTTGACAATGATGTCTAAACAAATACCAGAGGTCGGTTCCCACAAACATCTATGGGTTTTCCTCTCTAAAGACTGTAAATAGAACAGCCATATTAAATACATAACAGAACAAGCATGGAATCGAATTAATATTATGCGAAAACTTGAAATAATTTACATATCGTTTATTTGACCTCTTATCGAATATTCAGATGTGATATGGGACAATTGCAACCAAGCGGAAAAAACATAATTGATAAAATTCAAAATGAAGCAACGCGAATCGCTTGTTGGTCGTCTAAACTAGTGTCATTAACTTACCTGCATAAGGAAATTAACTGGGAACCGCTTCAGGACCGCCATGACAAACATAAATTAACATTATTCTACAAAATGTAAAATTCACTTACCCCACAGTATTTGACCGACCTTGTACCCCAACATGTTGGATCTGTTGCTAGGTATAATATTCTCAATGCTAATGACTTACGTACTTCCGAATCTAGAACAACACTTTACTACAAGTCATTCGTAAACGCAGTCACTCAAAAATGGAATAACCTACCAGATGATGTTAAACATAGCGAATCGTTGAATGCATTTAAATCTTAACTTACCAGGAATCAAGTTATATCACCATCGTACTATTACATAGGAAAACCTCATTCTCAAGTCATTCACACGCGTTTAAGGACCAAACCCAGTTCCCTTAATGAGCACCTTTACGCACAAAAGATAATTGATTCTCCTCTTTGTCGCTGTGGAGATATTGAGTCTTACTTTCGCTTCTTCTTCATATGTTCAGATTATAGCGTAATAAGGACAAAGTTAATGAACGATGTCTTAGGAATTATAAGTCCAGTAGACCTTGATACGCTCCTCTTTGACAATACATCCCTTAACGATGATGATCACTACTATCTTTCTTTGTGTCAAACAATACATCACCGAATCTAAGCGTTTCTCATAACAAACCGATCCCGACTCGACGTTGCATTTATTTGCCTTTGATCCACAATCAAAATCCTTAATCCTACCTTGATTACCTCAATTCTTTAAATGTTTATATTCCGTCTTGTTACTACTGGCATATATCATGAAATGTGTAGTCTTTAAACATTGCCCCCTCCATGTGTAAATATTAAGTCTAAGAGAAACTATATAAGAACTTGCTTCTTTTGTCTCAATCCTTTTCTGCTTATATTGTGTAACAATTGTATATATTGTACATGCCATAAGAAATAAATATGTTTGAACTAAAGTCCCTTACAAACCTTCTATAGTATGACCCTATAGCCACGAATTATTTTACTTGTTTTGCAGTTTGTAGAATAGGCCAATTTACTATCTTTTCAACATTACTCGTGTCCGCAGTAGGCGGCACTTCTCAGGCTTGAACTTTAGACCTGCGTCTTGAATACGCACCAGCACCTCATCAACTCGAACAATATATTTCAACGAAATTTTCACCAAACACGATAATATCGTCAATGTAGACGAGACACGTCTGCCACTGGAGACCTTGAAGAGCATATTCCATGGTACGCTGAAAAGTACTTGCTGCGTTGTTTAGACCAAATGCCATCCGCGTCATTTCAAACTGTCCAAACTTATATACGAAAACGCTTTTAGGTACATCTCCCTCCTTCAGAGGTATCTGGAAGTAGCCGGACGTCAAATCGAAGCTACTAAAATACTTGGACCCAGCCACGTCATCCAAGCAATCCAAAACACGCGGAAGTGGAAACTCGTCTGGCTTGACCAAAGCATTCATACGCCGGTAATCGACACACGGCCTAACCGCGCCTGATTTCTTTCGCACAAGCAGTATCGGACTAGCCCAAGGCGAACTGCTCTTCTGGATCACCCTTTCTTAATCAGATCTTCGATTGCGTTCCATTCTTCGTCAGCATAAGCTAACGGTACTTGGCGAGGCATTTGTTTCCCCGGAGCGGCATCTCCAGTATTAATGCAATGCTCTGTTAAATAGGTTAGACCTATATCTCAGTCATCTTTAGAAAATGAATCGCTGTATTTGTGAAGCTATCCTGCAACAACGGCATTTTCGTGTTCCATTTTACCTACTGTAGAGCGCTCGTGAAGATATTTATGATGATCCTGTAGTTCTCTTAAACCTCTTTGGACGAGTGCTTCTATATTTTCAGGCAATTCTTGATTCGGTCTAACAGCGATTCTTCTTATACTAATGTTATTTGCCACATCTTCGCTCTCTTTATCGATGACAACACTCACCACCCTATCAATGCGTTCAGCACGTATTGTTGTTCTCATTGTTAGCAGTCGATGATGTGGTACCTCGCCCTGCTTCCTTCAGCTGCTTCAACTCCACCACGACATCACGCAAAACGGAAGCCATATTCGACATTTGTTCGTAAGGCGCACGTACCCCGTCGTCAGGTACATGTTGGCTTCCGTACGCGACCTCGGCGTCCTACTCAGGTGTGTCTTCATCGACACGAGCCGACGAACAACTTCCGTCACGGAAGGTTACCTCACTGTTTACCGCCCTCGGGCTGCTCATTTTTTACTTAAACGATTGTAATAAATTATTGTACAAAATAACTCGTTTGAACCCACTGTTTGCACGTTGTGTCTTGCAATAACTATTACGTTTATTTAAAAAAGCACATTTTTTAAAATCGTGTTACAAAGGATTACCGATTAATATTTTCTTACATCTGATTCGCTTACCTAAATTCTTGTGAACGCGCGTAACAACAGGTCCGATGTTTGTCCCGAAAAAGTGAATATTGTATGTATAAAATGGTAACGTAATAAATAAAAACAATTTTTACTTATAAACGTAAATAAGCGTCGCATTCATATCGATGGATTGAGTTTAAAACTACAATCCCGGACGAACTCCCAAAATGTTACGTACCTCTGCCTTGAGGTATACCGTGTTAATAACTTGATTAAGTATAGCTTTCAAATAGCTGTTAATATAGTGTTACGCTTGTTCCATCAGTTTTTAAATATGGCACACGTTGAAAATAAACGTTTAAACAATAATTTATTCGTGCGAAGATAAATAATCACAATAAACAATCCGTTAGAGGGCAACACAATGTCAGTTATTCCTAACCGCCAGCTTCCCGGTAATTATACTAGGCTAGTATTTACAAAGTTTGTGGCATGTGACGCACACTCAGTCAGTTCTGCGTTCTTTCAGTATTTTATGTAAATAATACAATAAAAGTGTTAAAAATGCTTCTTCCAAAATAAGTCTTAATTAATGTAAACAATCTTTAATTCACCGGATTATTACTATAAAACGTATGTGATTACTACTAAAAGGATTCACTCAAAAAAATGAATGACTGTCTCTCGACAAGAATTACGTCTATTCTAGATCTTGACTTTAGCTCAACTGTCTACTATTTTGACTTATTGTTCAATGCTGATGATCAAAATCGGTCAGTGACCAAGATTCTGGGCAATTTCCAAGATTCTGGTCATTAATGACCCGAATTCTGGGCACCAGTGACCAAAAATAATGACCAAGAAATTGGAAAGTTTCAAGACGTCGTTTACCATGCGGCATAACGATAAGACCTATTGGCGCTTTATTTAGAAAAACAATGAAAATTACAATATATTTAAAATTTACTTAGATTTACTTTGATGTGATACATCTTGCTGCAACAACGAAGTTGAACTCTCAAACTGTCAAAGTGACTTTCAGGAAAGGGTATTTCCAAGAATTCAATAAAACATATGGCTACCAAAATTACAAGTTGCCACTTGAAGTAAAAAGGTAAATAGGTAAGCTGGCAAAAACTTTAAAATAGTGAAATGTACTACAAAGACATGAAATTCTATAACATGGATGGCTAACAACTAGATGAAAGTTCTGGTAATGTTAAGATTATATATACTCAGTTGAGAAAATATTCAAATTGCTTTATATAGTCACATAATGTCGCCAGTATGAACAACTTCACAGTCCATGAGAAAAGGTAAGTGTTACTGTAACACCTGGGGTGCATCAATATCACCATATGACTCGATTAAATTTTACGCAGCATGCAAATTGTAGCACATTACGACCGCGAAAAGATTTTACTTGAATATAATTCATATTATTTTCAAAAGAAAATGATCAAAATCCAATATGGCGGCGATTGCTCATTACGAAATGATGTCGATGTCAACATACATGTACATGAACATTTACAAACAGAGTCGTTCTAAACATAAATTATCCAAAAAACTATATTCGCCTATTTTTTCATGGACTCTGCAGATTTTGATGACGTCTAGATCTAGCCTTCACATCCTATAGTGTGTGACCCAAACACAAGGTAATCCGTAACAATTCTATTAATTTTTGAAATACTTGTCGCAAACGGGTTATTCTTACTGAATGGACTTTCTTTGATAAAATAACAAAGACAAAGTGTATTCATCAAAGAAAATACCTTTACGTTTACTTACATCCCAAAGTAAAACAATTCGAATAGACTACTTAACCAAAATACACACCAACCAAAGGCATCAGTATCTTCTACACGCACAATTTTACATCTAAATAGGCAGACACATTCTGAAAATAAATAACACGAATAAGCTAGATCTACATGTAGATCTAAATCCTTCCTCTTACCGGTTCCATCCGAGGTAAGTAGTCCATAGAATATGCACTTTTTATTTTTACATCCAGGATACATTAACACACACAAACATGTGCATCTTCAATGTTTTATTCCCAGACATCGCATACTAGTTTTGTGAACAACAAATTGACGTCACATATTATTGGAAAACGACGCAAAAAGTATGTCATTTTATGACGCCGTCAATCATCTGATTCATTATACGGATGGCGAAAAATTATCTACTTGACTAGATATATAGGTTTAAGGTCTTATAATTTCAAAGCTTATTATTTCTCGACTCTATGGATTTTTTATGAAAATGCATTCAGTGGTGGAATAAAAAAGTAGTCCGTGCACACGACACGTTTATTCAACAAGGTGGGATAAAGGAGAGTTTAATCCATGGGGTATTATACATACAATGTCGCAGTGAAGATGGGATAAAATAATATGGAATATATCTACTAAAAAGGAGAAGTAACATTGAACACATTTAAGGTAACAAATTAATCCTTCTTGAAACTTGTTATGAAATGTACCCTTTTTGCGTTCGTATTTATGTGTCGCTGTTTTCGACGGTGTAAGATATTATCTGCAAATCAGAACAATACTTTTTTTGAAACCCTAAAAATAATTGCATACTTTGCCGCTGTTTCTGATATGTTTTAGCTGCCTCAACGTTTATATTCTCCATTTACGTTACCCGGGTACAGACCATGCATCACTTGACATTTTCCTGGTTTCAATTATACATCAGCCGTGAAGAGAAGTATACCAACGAAACCATGAAAGCCTTACTCTCGGAAAGCATCCATGTCAAATCCTTACCGAAAATTGAGGATTTCACAATTACCACAACATCAGGGTACATTATCAAAACTGTGTAGAAAAGTTGTAAAACGGGACTACTTTTGTAAAATGTGACGCCCTTTTATATTTCACATGTTAAATTTTCAGGCATTTATTGCTTTCAAGTTGTTGATTTTTTTTTCTCCGAAGAATTTAGCATATGCAACTGCTTCTACGTAACCCAGCGTGGCTTGAACGCTCCTCACATCACATGCATTTTTGCACCTATACAAGTAGAGACAGCCAACTAAAGTGCTTAAAAGTCGCCTTTGAAGCTTTGTGTAATTATCAACAGCTTGTTTATTACAAAATTAAGCCATCTATTAAAACATGACATTATGGATCATATTAAAAAACAGCGTCAATTGGTTCGCTATAACAATTTATTCAGCCATCCATTATTCTCAACAGTATAACATTTTATCGCAGATAAAACCACATCTTGAACATATTAAAGAGGGCCTCTCTTATTTCGTGAACGTGCATTCATTTTAGGGCGTTCTCGTAAGTCACTTACATAAACACGTCAACTTTGCAAAACTATTTATTTGATAAACAACTTCATGTACAAATGTAACATATGTTACACTCGGCTATGAATTCAAAGATTATGATTGCACACGTCTCAACAATATTGTTTTCTTAAAATCCATTCCTAAATATCACATTTGTAATAAGATTTATAACAAGAACAAGAACAAAAAAAATAGTAATAATATCATCATAATCATCATCATCATCGACATCATCATGGACATCAACATCATTATTATTATTATTATTTTTGAACAGGTTTGTGTTATTTTTTTCAGAATTGAAATTGAATACCTCCTCTTTAACGTAAGCTTTCGTTTGATTGATGATTGCACAAAGGATTTTAAATGAATTGCATTAAAATGTTCATATAATATATTTAGGTTTATTTTGTATGCGTCGAATACATGGGAAACTATGGAGATTTCTTGCAACGGAATTTTATTCGTGTTTGTTGCGACATTCGTTTTGTGCTTGCCAGAAGCAAGTGGTATAAAATGGAATTTATGTTGTGTTCATTCAAATATGCAATATAAATAATGACGTTTTGAACAAAGATACTTAATCTTAGGTAAATTTAGAATGTATCTTTTATTTGAAAGATGGATTTATTGCGTATAATGTGTGATGCTATAGACCTGTTTATTTGTTGAATATTATATGATCTTATAAATAGTACCAACTTATTAAACATATTTCAGGTATGTTTTTTAGGTCCATTGCAGCTCATTTGACATTTTACGTTTTGTAGTTATATAGTGCAAGAGTATTTCAAACAGCGCGTGTATGTGTGTGGAGGGGGGGGGGGGGGGGCGGGGGCTCGATCAATCAGTCCTACATAAATCTAATGACATTTGTTAACAACTCATCAATTTTGCACACACATATAATGGTATTATTACATAAGAATAGTAATAACTTCAGACATATGTTCGTCCTTATATGTTTCAGCCCATTGGAATTCTTACTATGGTGCAACATATAGAAGAAGATTCCCGCTTCAATGTACGTATTACAACACGAACATCAATTTTTTTCAGCAGACACAAAATCCTGATTGAACTTTGTTGAACTACCAACTAACAATGAAAACACAAAATCTCGAATGAAAATGGCAAAGTTTCGATATTCATATCTTTTTTAAAAAGACTCTATGATTTGTTTAGAGTCACATAAATCGACTTTGTTTCAGAATTGGAATTTTTACCTGTATTTAATTGAGCTTTATGTTGCACGTTGAGTATGATCGATTTAAAACTTCAAAGACAGGCACATACTCAAAACATATTTAAACAATAAAAAAAACATGATGCCATACCAACAATATTTATTTTTTATCATTATTTAAATTCAACCATATTTTAATTAGTGTGGATGCTAATTATTAAGGGGGAGGACTGCCGACGTTGGCAGACATGTGGTGTGCCTACTGTATGCAGTTTTATTGGTTTGAGTGCATGAAACGTTACTGCGCCAGCGCCCCACGTCGACACGGTATGTTCATTTAAATTGTGCATAATACCACTTCAAATCCATTGTCAACTTAAGTGTTGAAGCGAAACTTCAACCTTACATAAACGATGCATTTCTTGGATTGTTTTCTATATCTTTCTTTGTATTGTCATATTTTATTATATGTCACCTTTTTGCTTATAAAATAGACATACGTTTACTGTGCCCAAGAAGGCAATCGAAGCATGCTATAATTATATAATTGTATTGACTTTCGGAAAGCAAAACCTTTTCTTGTTCGTTTACATATGCAGTCACGTAAAGTATTGATACAAGACGTATGTTCCTCGAAAATCGTGTGAATGATATCGTGGCCAGTTATGTGTAGGATTGAAACTGAAAGTCATTTAACATTATTCACCGGTTCTTGAACATTCGGTATTGAACATAATTATATGAACGAAGAGTAAATAAGTCAGAATAATTTGAAATATTGAGAAGTCGCTCTGCTTGTTTTGCAGGTACCAGATGGATGTACCCTGTCAACGATATCAGGATTTTCGGTTATGAAAGAGTGGGGTGGGGAAATAGGGGCATCAACTTTGATCGTTTTCAATTACAGTTGTGGGCTACTAACTTTGTATAACGTAATGCCGGTTTAATTTACATGTTAAAATACTGTTAAAATATTTGTTTTCAAAGATAAGACAATAACGCCGCCATGATGAAGTGTATGTGTTAGATTAAAATTTAATGGTTTTGATCATTATGTTTAAAATCGAATTCAATCATTAAAATCAAGCAAACGGGCGTCCGGTGGAATTATTGTTTACATTCGAAATGAACTCACTAGCAAAGATACTTTAGTGTTTACACGCGAAGATGACATTCTTTGTAATAAAATATATGCATCTAAACTTTGTTTACAACATGATTTGTATATATTCTTATGCTACGTCATACCTAAGAATAGTTTAAGACAGGCTATGGTGGAACGCCATACACTTGATAGAGTACTCGATTTTATACAGGATCTTAGTGTTAAACATGGTGAAAATTTAAATGTTATATTATGTGGTGAATGCACATACATCTGATTTAACCGATTTTGTGTCAGATGAAAGTATTCATCATATTGAGTGTTTACCCGATGGTTATGTAGCTTATCCTGGCACAGCGCGGTGTTCTCGGGACATAGGTCGTATTGATAACAACGGAATAGTATTACTATATTTGTTTAAACAAACCGGAATGCGTATTTTAAAAAGAATATGTGATAGGGATCAGGATGGAAAGTACACTTTCATTGGCAGAACAGATTCTAGTGTAATCGATTATGCAATAGCAATGCCTGGTATTTTTTAACTGTGTTTACTCTTTTCGAGTTGAGGATCCAAATATTTTATCCGAACATTGATTGCTCTTTTGTGTTTAAAGATAGTAGCCGTCAATCAATAACTGTCTTGACCGAAACGGTACTGCGGGGGTAGTAAATTTTAAATATTTTTGGGACAATGACCATAGGCAATTATTTCATGGAGCTTTACACTCCAGTGACGATATTGATATATTGATAATTTAAATGCATAGATAAATGCTGTAAGCAACAGCGCGTCATCACATTACACAGACTATTGCATTGTAAACCTAAATAAAATATTAGATGGAGTTTCCTCCTTTTTTTCAAACGTAAAATTTCAAATAACTTAAGGTGTGTTAGCTCACAGCAAAATAAACACAAACAAACCTTGGATTTCTCCCGAATGTGCTATAAAAGGTATCTTTTTTTACAGTCAACTCAATAAATTAAGAAATAATTAAACAAATGAAAACAGAATGGTACTTAATAAAACTAGGTCAGATTATAAGCTATGTATACGAAAACAAAAATTACATTACGATAGGGCAAAAACCCGAAAACTCGAACAATCGAGATTTAAAAATGGTAAAATGTACTGGAATATGCTCAAACAATCTGCAGGAATTCAACAGTCAAATATTTTCCTGAGTTCATTTTAGCAATATGTCAAAAGCGTTAATAATCCAAACTATTTGTTTTTTACGCCTGATGAGGATGTTATCTACTTCTTAGAACGGTATGAGAGAAACGAATTTAGTGTAATGTTTGATGAATTAAATAAGACTATTGCAATAGAAATTATCAATAAAGCTTTTAAGGAATTGAAATATAATACAAGTGGTGGACCTGATATGCATATAAATGAGTTTTGTGTCAATGGTTGGGACACCCTTTTGTCATATCTGCATACACCGTTTAACAAAATATTTGATAGTGGTTATTTTCCAACTACCTGGTCTGAGGGTTTTGTTGTTTCTCTACAGAAGAATGGTAGCATAAATGACAAAAATAACTATAGAGGTATAACATTATTGAGTACATTAGGAAAACTATTAACTCGCATTTTAAACATTAGACTCTCACATTGGCATGTTGGGTGGAACATTATAATTATGTATACGTTTAAGCACAGGCGGGTTTTAGAAAACAATATGAGCACTCTTGATAATATGTTTGTACTGCATTTAATCAAGGAAATCAGGTTTATTGTGTATTTGTGGATTTTAGTAAAGCCTATGATTATGTAGTCCGAAAAATCCTTATTAAACTAGGATTACGAGGCAAAACTTTTATTGTAAAGTCGATATACTCTTCTGTTAAATCTAGAGTAATATAGTTTTACTATAATCAGTTAAGTGAAGAATCCGAATGCATGCGAGGAATCCTACAAGGAGAATGCTTATTGCCGTTTCTGTTTTCTATGTATTTAAATGATTTAGAATCAGTGCTCGCTGAAATTGGCTTAAATGGTGTAGATGTAGATAATTTCAAACTATTTCTTGTGCTGGATGCAGATGATATCATTATATTTGCAAATAACGACGAGGAATTGCAACAAAATCTAAATGTATTTCATGAATATTGTAAACGCTGGAAATTTGTAGTGAACAGCGATAAAACTAAAGTATTATATTCAGAAATGATGGACGATTGCCAAACAATATTTCTTTCCACTACACTGATATTGCTATTCAGATTGTTACTAACTTTAATTACCTTGGTGTCGTATCCACGACTGTTGGTCCGTTATATAATGCACAAAGCACATAGGCTGGCCAAGCCTTGAATGCTCTTTTCAAGATGAACAAATACATTGACAAAAATACCGACATTTTTGTGAAACACAGATTAAATTTGTTTTATAAACCTATATCACCTATTCTTAATTACGGAAGAGAAGTTTGCGTTTTTGTCAAGGGCGATAAAAGTCTACTGGGTGTAAAAAGAAGTACTCAAAACGATTTTATATACGGCGAACTTGGGCGTCTCAACTTTCGAACAAGTAGATAGTATTAAATTATAAATTATTGGGTTAAAATAATACATACTAGTAGTAATAAATTCAATAAAACAGTTTACCTTGCATTGTTGAGTGACTTCGAAAGATACCCTTACAAATAAAGTTAGTGTTCCCTACTGCGTGATTTGCTCAACACGCTTGGCGTTTAGGATGCCTGCTATTTTCCAGGACGTCGGTCACGATACTGTGTTTCTTAGAACTATTAAACAACGATTTACAGATAATTTTATCAAACGCTGGAACGGCTGATTGGTAAACTCTAGTAGAGCTCCTTTTTATAGGAATATACCATCTTTTCAATTTCAACCATATTAAATATTACTTTATATTTAAAAGTACAGATTCAGCCTCACGATTATCCTCTCAAAGATTGAGAATACAAAGCGGCAGATGGTCTAAGCCCAACCCTACACCTGTTGAGCAAAGGACATGTACTGTTTGTAATCGTCTAGAAGACTAATATCATTTTATGATTAAATGCAACTTATTTACAGATTTACGATGTAAATATATACCTTCATATTACAGAAACATACCAAATATGCAAACATTTATAGAATTAATGTCTTCCGATAATGAATCTATGTTAAGAAAACTAAGTGCCTTTGTCCATGCCGCTTTGTTATTTAGATCAACGAACATGTATGCGCCCATTTGATGTATTGTTTGCTCATTTACTAGGTGAAAAAATGTAAAAACTGTTGCTGTTTCTTTTTATTTTGCATGTAAATGAAATCCTGTATAATTAGTATTGTTATGTGAGTTCTTGTTTACGACCTCTTAGTATGGTTGTTTGAGTTAATGTATGTTAGAAATAATGCATTATGTACTGATACGTAGGATTCATCCTCTTAAATTAAACGTATTTCATCTATGCATGCTGCCGACTATTTGCGTTAGCTGTATAATCAATATTTTGTGTGAGTTCTTGTTTTAATCTCTTAAGGTTTTGTTTGTAGAGTAAATGTACGTTAACATTAATGCCATATGTATTGATAAGTATGCGTGCTCCTCTTATATTTTATTATAACTGTTAATATGTTTTTCCTGCTGAAAATTATTTATTGCCACTACTTATGTAATAATTATTTAAAACGTTGTGTAACTTCGCTTACTCATAATTCCATGTGCTTGTTTTGATCATTTGTATATGTCTATTACTGTAGTTATTATACTGCTTGTATTAAAATGTGTCCACATGGGCCATAGGCCTTCTTGAAATGTTGTAAATAAAATCTAATCTATAATAAAATCTATGTCCACTCACATTTTAAAATGAATCACACGAGAAAAGATGCAAAGATCTTTAAAACACAAACACATGACAATTAATGAACCCATGAACATTCAACGAGGGAATTTTGTAACACATGTATGGTATCTTCAACATTCAATTTAATATCCATGCCATTAAATAACAACAATAAAGCATTTAGACGATACATGCCAATAATGCCCTTGTGTAGGTTCTTAATAACCATTAACGATGAGTTGTCTTCTTTTAAACATTCACAAACGGATTATATACATTCAATTCATTATATTTTAATTTGATCTTTACACTTCCAAGCACCTGTCTCCCGTAGCAAATTCCCCAAAATGATATGTTTAGGAGTGTCTCAACGTCGATCTGGGGCTATTCTATATTCGGTACAAGATAAGTACTCATGCAAATCATCAAAGGCCGTCGGGAATTTCAGTGTAAAAGGCACTCAATGAAGTTACATGGAACGCTTTTTTTCTACTGTAAATATTAATTTATTGGCCGATAATTTTTAACAAAATAGAAAAAGATACTGGCATAACCATCATCTATGATTTTGTGTTATAACCCCCAAATAACCATTATCTATGATGTTGTGTTATGACTCCCAAATAATCATTATCTATGATTTTGTGTTGTAACCCCAAATATTTCATAGTTCATTGTATTTATATTGGTTTTCTTTTTTTTACTGGCATCCGTGTGCAGTTTTCATTAATGGAACAGAACTGTGTAGGTTCAAAAACGTATGCTACATCTTGTATGCGTAATTTTATATTTTTCTCAACTTCAAGGGGAGATGATTCTGAACTTATTCTTACGTTGCTCATTTACGATAGGGGTTGAGTACTCATTGATATTTAAACACTGTAAAGGTTTTAATGTGTTTACGACCCCCTTACCCTCTCACACATATATTTCATGGGCATAATAAAACCAAAAAATTGTTACAATAAAACAGCATATTTATTTAAACTAAAATGTCTACATCAAAACAAAAAGTTAACATAGAACGCAAATACAATAATTTGATTATAATGGGGCTCGAACCTTGGGCCTCGCACATGTGAAGCGAGCGTGTAACTACTACATTACGGAACCGCTTGAAAAATCGCCTTCTAACTAAGATATTAATAAGTGACTGTAGCGTATAGGTTATCAATAAAGCAATGAACCGTGTAATCGCTGTCGTCTTGTCAAATTGAAGAAAATACGCGTTAACCGAAACTCGAACAACATAAGTCTGCGCTATTATTAGAAAAACCACAAAATAAATAAATTTTGATTATGTTTTGTTTTTATACAAAACCAGAAAGTTTCACCGGTTCGCGTATTTACCCAGTCCCTGTGATCTTTTATTATTAAAAGAATTAGCATTGCATTATTGGCAATAAATGTTGTAGTAAATGTGATAGGCACAAATGCAGTACTTATTTACACTAATTTACACAAAAAATCACCACTATGAAATATATTATGACAACAAAAATATATACATTGATACGTAAAATAACTTCTCCTTCCATAAGCGAAAGAAACACGTAGTAAATACGAGTCGCCGAACTTCAGTGTGACGCCAATTAACGCTTCTGCAACCGTATGTAACCGTCAGTGCCTGTTTGGCATAGCATATCGAAAACTTCCGCAGCCCAAATTTTAAAGGTTGTTGGGCCCATCATCGGCAATCATTCGGACTGATTTGGAACTGAATATCTTCGGAAAGCATTTATCAAACAATTGAAGACGCGATCAAATATTATGCCAAATGACAGCAGAAAACTGAACGAACATAGTTTGATGGTAATAATCTGCCTCAGGACATACGGGTTTCCTTGATAGTTAATCAGCATCTCCGGAAAGCGCCTTGCAAGGTTTTTATGTTTAATGTACATTAAGACGACCAGAATCATTGACTTCGCAACTTCATTTACCTTTTTGCTGTCATTCATTTGTTTGTAGGTTACGCTCTTGATAGATAAAACATTAAGAAAAGACTTTTCCGAAGATTCCGAGACAATATATATACACTTGTAAATCGATCAAAAACTGACTATAAAATTAGTTTATGAAAAAGCAATAATAACCTTGTATCAACCCATCTTTTACTTAAAAGTTCATATCCTTGATTTAGAACAAATGAAGAATAAATGTGGCGGTTTATACAAACCTGTAGAGCAAGATCATTAATGTAGTGTTTTCCAATGAAATAAAGATATGCATTATTGGCAAGCCGCGTCTGTAAGCGAACCGTGCAAGGGTTACGCATTATGTAATAAGCTTAGTTTGTTTACAAGCGGGCACCACTTACTAGTTTTTAATTAATATTCTTATGAATTAATGCGTCCTATCAGACACGCCTTGTTTTAAGCAATCACACAGACTATAATCAAAACTAAAACAGCTTTGTAACTACATGATGTCACATCCGTTGTTTATATACACGTTTCGTTGTGAAAGTTTCTTAATTCTTTAAGAAATAAACATTTTATTTTAAAATACAGTTGTCATAGAACATATGTGCCGTGCTCTGTTAAAATGGGGTTTAATGCATGTGCGTAAAGTGTCGTCCCAGATTAACCTGTGCAGTCCGCACAAGGATAATCATTGACGACATTTTCCGCTTTTACGATATTTTTGTTTCAAGAAAGTCTCTTCTTAGCAAAAATTAAGTTAAGACGGAAAGTTTCGCCCCTGATTAGCCTGTGCGGACTGCACAGGCTTATCTGGGACGACACTTTTCGCACATGTATTAAACCCCCTGTTCACAGAGTGAGGTTCATATTTACATAATTATGCAACGAAACTTCATAGAGACCAAGAGCATGTCAAGTCTGTAATATCAAATGATGTCAGTGAAACTAAAACAAAGGCAATAAAAGCTTTATGAGAATGTAAGAAAAAGTATAAACTTTGTTGCTAACTGCTAACTAATTGATTTTAACCGATCATTTGTTTGCAAACTAATTTACTAAATATATATCATGTTTCTTTTATCGGAAACTGTTGATGTAATGGCAACCATTTAACGACAGTCGATAACCCCAGTCTATGAATATAACTACTTAATATTAATTAATCAAATTTTGGTAATTTCGCAAATGCGAAATACCAGATAGAATGTCAATACTAATTTGTCTTATTAATGAGAAAAACGATGCAAATGTATTCTGCAATGCCCTTAATAATTAAATTATTTATTTGCCAACGTTCCCTTTTTTAGAGTAATTACCATTTTAAACATAGCATTAAACACTGACTAATTTCGGCTAAACAGCTTCGTTTATAAAAGTCAGGAGTATATTCAAAGGGAAAGTAATTGGTTGAGAAAACAATATCGATATTTTTCACTAACATCATAACTAAATCACTAAGATCAACAATATGTTACTAAATAATAGCAATATATAATTATATATATCACAATTGTCAAGGGACATCAAGGGATCTAACAAATTAACTTACGCGGAAAGCGATGAATGTTGATGCACTGTATATCTGGAGTGTTCTTTCTTTTATCTTTATCTTTTAACAACTTATTACCATGTTCATGAATGGGCATGATCCAAACGGGTAGCGCAGTGATTGCAAATTGGAAAAAATAAATGTAATCGCACCGTTTGTTTTGTGCGCGTAGAAAAATTTAACACATTCTTCTGGCGATCTCTGTACTGTCGATTGAAGTCGATTTTCATGCATGTATTTGGCTTTTTCAATTTTAAAACTGTTGAATTCATCGTAAATGTTTTTGAACGAAAACAATAAGATAAGAAATTTTCGTCGCACGGATAGCCAATTAGAATATGACGCTATAAATACGTCAGATGAAACAAAGAATGATATTTGGGTACAACCCACAGCGAATATCGTCTTTAACCATTATCATCGCGTTTAATTTTACATGAAAAATCTCAGTACGGATGTTAAAGGTTCTATATAATATTGGGACTCCTCAATCTCAGTTTATAAGAATCACTAACTTAAACAAGAACGAACATTATACATACAATGAATAGTTAAATTATCGACATTGGTCATTAAGGATAACAAACTTATATGAACACGTTCATTTACAAGCAGCAGATAATTCGGTAATGGTGAAATATCTATAAAGAGATCCTTAAAAATGTTAACTGGGTCGCGCTTTATTCTCCAAACACAGTTCTTAAAAAGTTACGTGGTATAGGCACCGTGTGATAAATAATTGCATACTTCGCCACTTTGTCTGACCTGTTTTAGCTGCCTCAGCGTTCATATTCTGCATTTACATTACCCGGGTACAGAGTATGCATCACTTGACATTTTCCTGGTTTCAATTATACATCAGCCGTAAAGAATTTAGAGAAGTATACCAACGAAACCATGAAACCCTTCCTATCGGGAAACATCAATGTCAAATCCTTACAGAAAATTGAGGTTTTCACAATTACCACTATTTGATTGTACATTATCAAAACTGTATAGAAGAGTTGTAAAACGGGACTTTTTTGTAAAATGCGACTCTCTCTTCATTTCACATGTCAAATTTTCACGTATTTATTGCGTTCAAGTTGTTGATTTTATTTGTTCACAATATTTTAGCATACGCAAGTGTCTCTACGTGACCCAGCGTGGCTAAGACCCTGCAAAGGTACTCCTACAAACACAACACATGCGTGTTGCACCTATTTAAGTAGAGACAACCATATAAAGGCTTAAAAGTCGATTTTGAAGTTATGTGTTTTTATCAACAGTTCCTTTTATTTTTCTTCCGATACAGCACGCCTTCTCAATAGAAGATATGTGTCGGCGCCGGTTGGTTAAGAGGTGAAACTGTACAAAAGAGCTCAGCTTGGTGTAAATTCAGATTAAAATTATTTATATTGTAAGTGTTTACAGGTGGATACAAAGGACAATGACAACCACAGGAGTAAGGGTTTTGAAAATTCCGTTGTATTACTGATCATGGGTAGAATGAGAATTTATAAGAGTCGTTTGAGGTTCAAATGTGTCTAAAGCAATGGTTACTGCTGAGTCTGGGTCGGCGGTCGACAGGAACAAGGAGATTATCTGGAGGAGTGATGGCAACTATATGGTGGATAATTTTATATAACATGATAAGCTTTTGATAAGCTAATTTTTAGGTTTCGACGAAGAAATCCTTGTACCTGGTTTGCATTATTAGTGATTGAGTTAATATGTTTATCCCATTTTAGGTTACTTTGGAGTGTAAGACCTAAATAGTTGACATGATTAACTTGTTCAAGAATATGATAACTTAATATAATATATTAGGAGATTATAGCGTTTCTTTTTTTAGTGATATTGATCTGTAATTTAGAACATTATTTTGTCTCTTTTTTATAGACTATGCATACAATTTTATGTTTCCAATCGGATGGGAGTTTTCCGAGAAATAGGGACTTTTTGAAGATTAAAGTCAGGACTGGGGATATTTCTGTACTGCATTCCTTTAGTGTCTGCAGGTTATATTGTCTTAACCTGAGGCTTTATGAATTAAAGTGCTATGTTCTTGTTTAGTAATTCCATTTTCTGTGATGTTGAAGTCTGGCATGGGTGGATGGGAGCTGGGACCTTTGCCAGGAATAGCTTTAAATATAATTGGTATGAATGGAATTGTCTATTGAGGATATCGTACCCGATGAACTGAATCTGGCAAGGGTGGTAAATCTTTAAAAAAAGAATGATAAGACAGAGGTTGGTAACTACCATTTTCTGTGATGTTGATGTCTGGCATGGGTGGATGGGAGCTGGGACCTTTGCCAGGAATAGCTTTAAATATGATTGGTATGAATGAAATTGTCTATTGAGGATATCATGCCCGATGAACTGAAGCTGGCAAGGGTGGTAAATCTTTTAAAAAAGAATGATAAGACAGAGGTTGGTAACTACCGAACAGTTTCTATCTTATGTGTCATTTCAAAGGTTCGTGAAAGTGTTGTCTATGACCAGTTTGAAAGTTACTGAAAATAAAATACTGTTTGAATATCAATCTGGCTTTCGACGCAAGTACTTAACTGAAACTTGTCTTTTTGACTTAACTTGCTTCATTCGTTTCCAAATGGATAGATTAAACTTGGTAGGGTTGGTACTGCTTGAACTCTAGAAAGCTTTTGACACTGTTGATCATAGCGTCCTGTTAATGAAACTTGAAGCTCTGGGTCTCTCAAAGTCAATGGTCATGTGGTTCTCAGCATACATTTTTGACAGGCAACAGTTGGTAGATGTGTCTGGAACATTTTCTTTATCAAAGCGTATAACCTGCGGCGTACCGCAAAGGTCTATATTAGGGCCTCCCCTATTTTTGATCTATGTGAATGATATGTCTGCTGTTGTCAAACAAAAGTTACCCCTGTTTGCAGAGGATTCTGCTATCTTGGTCTCAGGTAAAAAATAAAGACAAGATAGAGTCCCTGTTATGTCTTGAACTCGATACAGTACGTAAGTGGCTTATATGTAAAAAAAACTAACACCACATTTAGAGAGTCTATTCTTTTGGGTCAATGCCACATGTAAAAGTCCAATCTGCTCTTGATATTTCTTGCAAAGGCAACATCATTGAATCAAAAGAGTCGGTCAAGAACTTGGGTGCAACAAATGACCAAAGTTTGTCATTTGAATCCATGGCATTGTCAGTTATCCAAACGGTCAATTCTAGAATTAAGTTTCTCTACAGAAAGAGAAAATTCCTCAACTTCCATACCAAGAAGTTGCTAACCACGGCCATCGCCCAATGTCATTTTGATTATGCCTCAGTTGTATGGTGTCATTCTACCACTCAAGCTATCAAAACATGCTATAGGTCACGCAGAACAAACTGATTAGATTTGTGTTGAACAAAGATGCCAGACCTCAAGTTGGTAAAAAGCAATTTGCCCTGTTTAATTGGTTACCAGTGGCTAGTAGAGTTGATCTTAAAACCATTTGTCATGTCTTTAATATCAATATTAATTCTGCTCCATTATATATGAAGTAACATTTTACCTAAGCTTGCTCTGTTCATAATTACAAAACTATGTTCATAGCCAAGGCTGTTAAATGTGCAGACCCTGTTAAATGTGACGAAATTCCTTTCTACTTAATAGAGTGTAGCCGTTAGTTCACCCCTAAGGTAAAAGGGTTTGGTAAAAGGACATTTGTTTACAGGGGATGCACTTTGTGGAATAATATACCACAGAATATTAGAGACTCTGAAACATGTAATAACTTCAAGTTCATTTAATTTTCAATTATTTGTTGTGCCTGTAGGTTGCTTAGATTGAGTATTGCTTATTGTCACTTAATGTTTGCAAGCTTTAAAACCTAAATACATGTCGTTTTTAGCATTATTTTAGAATAATCATAGGTACCGCGTTGTAATATTTAATTACTGAATAATCTCAAACTAGGTGCAATATAGATGTTTTGTGTTCTTAATAGTTGTCTTCGTTGAAGGTAACTTGATAAAGGTGCTCAAATTCTGTGATATATATTTCTATCTAATTATGTCGTCTTATGTCACACAACACTATATCTCAATGACCACAATGGAAATAAGTGTTTTCAAACGCTTTTTGTGTGTGTCTTCGTTGATATAAAATGATGGTTGTCATGGCTTTACGCAAGTATTTGTTTAATTCATGCATGTTTCTTTATTATTCAAGTACCGGTGTGTGTTCAACTTGTATTGTCATGTATTCTGTCATTATATGTTGAAATCAATCCATCAATCAAAAAGCTTTATTTTGTGGTGTATACGTTTATTACAAAATGAAACTGTCTGACTATAAAAACATGAAATTATAGATGAGATCAATAAAAACAACTGGTTCGCTTATGTTTTTCTTGTTCAATCATCCATCATTCCCAACAGTATAACATTTTATTGTAGATAAAACCACATCTGGAACATATTAAAGAGGGCCTCTTTGATTACATGAACATGCATGTATTTTATGGCGTTTTTTGGTAGTCACAAACCTGAAATCCGTAAATAAAACATTAATAAGCCAATATCGTAAACTATTTATTTCGTTAAAAAGCAATATGCATATGTTACATCGGTTACAATCGGCTATGAATTTAGAAATTAAGAGTGTAATGTCCCAACAATCAGTTTGTATTGTCTAAACGTGGTCTTTGTAAAATATCACTGTGCAGAGAAGTTAGTAATTTTTGTTGATCATCATCACCATCATCATCAGCATCATCAGCATCAGCATCAGCATCATCATCAGCATCATCATCATCATCATCATCATCATCATCATCATCATCATCATCATTATTATCATCATCATCATCATCATCATCATCATCACCATCATCATCATCATCTTTATCATCATCATCCTCCTCATCATCATCACCATCATCATCATCATCATCAATCATCATCATCATCATCATCATCATCGGCATCGTCATCATCATCATCATCATCATCATCATCATAATCATCATCATCATCATCATCATCATCATCATCATCATCATCATCATCATCTTCATCATTATAATCATCATCATCATCATCTTCGTCATCGTCATCGTCATCGTCGTCGTCGACGTCGACATCATCATCATCAACATCATCATCATCATAATCATAATCATCATCTTCTACTTCTTTTTTTCTTCTTCTTTTACTTTTTCTTGATTATTATAATTTCTTTTAATTTTTTATTATTGATATATATCAAAGAAAAGCGACAGCAATAGAACAAATGTTTTTTTTTCAGAATTGAATACTTCCTCTTTAACTTAAGCTTTCGTTTGATTGATGATTGCAAAGATATTTGAAATGAATTGCAGTAAAATGTTCACATCATGTATTCAGATTTATTTCGATAGCGTTAAATGCTGGAAAAACAATGGAGATTTCTTGCAAACGAATTTTGTTTGTGTCTGTTGCGACATTCGTTGTGTGTTTGAGAGTAGCCAATGGTATAAAATGGAAATTATTTTCTGTTCATTGAAATATGCAATTTAAATAATGGTGTTTTGTACAAAGATACCTAATCTTCTGTAGATTAAGAAGACTAATAAGTTGTTTTAGATGTACCTTTGATTTGAAAGATTGGTGTAGTGTGTAAAATGTGTGATGCTATAACGCTCTTTATTTGTTGAATAATATCTGAGCTTACATAAATAAATAGCAATTTATGTAATATATCAAGTAGACATGTTTTTCAGTTCAACTGCAGCGCAAATGTCTTTTCACTTGTTGGTGGTTCCAGAGTGCAGGAGGATCTCCACCAGTGTATATATATATATATATATATATATATATATATATATATATATATATATATATATATATATATATATATATATATATATCGTGACATTTGTGTACAACCCATCACGAAAAACTCATGCACAATAATTAAATGATAACACATCAATACTACAACAACAAAGATCCTACACTTGTCTTTTTATGTTTCAGGATACCTGAATTCCTACTATAGATCGTCTCAGAGTGGAGGATGTACGTACTATACTTACAAGAAGCGTTAATTATTTGAGTAGACAAAAAACTCTTATTTATAGTTGTAAGATTACCAAAAACGACGCAAACGCAAAATCCCAGTCTGAAAATGGCAACGTTAACACAAGTTGTTTTTTCTACTTAAAAAGTGTCTATCAGTGTTTTTTTAATCGAACTTATTTTAGCTCTGTTTATCTGCTGATTGTGATTATGATGCGTATGTTAATGGTTCGAGGTAACGCTATTGTGAAATATTGATTACTCATTATAACTCGTTTGTAAATTTGTAAATAAACAGCTAAAATGATTTAATGGAATATCATCTTATTTGTGAAAATTTATATGGCTATTTAGTATAATGTGTAAATGCATATTTAAAATGAATATTTGTTGGAACCTTTATAATGTTAAGCTTATTTGTCGCATGTTGAGTTTGATTTATTGAAAAAACAATCCAGTATGTCAAAAACAGGCGAATACTCGAAACATGCTTAAAATAATCTAGAAAACCTGCTGCCATACTAACAACATTAAAGTGAGTTTGAATGATCATGATTCAGTCGATGGAGTCACGAAGCTTGCAGACATGATGTGTGCCTTTTGTAAGGAGAATGGAGATATTTTGTGCGTGGAACGAATCTGCGCAAGCGCATCGCGCCATTACGGTACGCTCATTTTGGGTTATGCATTATACCACTCCAAATCCATTGTAATTTAAGTGTTCAAGCGCAAGTTCAACCAAACATAAACGCTTCTCCATGCTGAATATTTGTTCTTGATGTTTCTTTGTTTTGTAATATTTTTCTGCATGGCACCTTTTTTATATATAAAATGGACACATTTGTCAAGCAAGAAAACGAGCGCATATTTGCATTAGACATTGATATTTCATAAATATGCAAAAATGTAAAGTGGTTGTGAATATTCAGTTTCGTACGTACATAATTCATGACACAAGCCTAGTGCTCAGCACATATCTTTAAAATAAAAGCGTTTCCAGCTATGTTAAGGGGTTGAAACTGAAAATTATTAAATAATGATTAGCGTTATTTGCACATTATTTAGTGAGCAGAATTCATGGACGCTTGACCGTAATATGTCAAAATGTTTTGAAAATTGACCAGTTGCAAGTCTTTCTCCTTGTTTTTCAGGTACCAGGTGGATGTTTCCGGTTAATGATATCAGGGGTTTTGGTTATGAGAGCGTTGGGTGGGGGAAGTGGGGGCGTCAGCTTTTTTATTGACAGGTGTAATCTATTAATATATTACTCAATTGAGAAAAAATGACTTTTACATGTTATAAAAAACAAACAAATGACAAGTCATAAACCCATGGACATTCCATGAGGTAATTTCTAGCATAGATATTAATGGTCTCTTCAATTCAATATCCATGTGAATAATTAATTACAATGAAGTATTGAAGCGGTACATGTCCACTATGCCCCTGTTCGTTTTCTTAATAAACCTCAACGATGCGTTGTCTCCTTCAGCATATTTTGACATCACATAATGTTGTTCTAGTCTTATTTTGTTTTGACTTAAACCCTTTCCCACACAAAAGCAAAGTGAAATGGCTATATGCAAGCAGCAAAAAACGACCAGCCTGCGAGTAACTCGCAGTCTGTTCTGGTTTTATGCTGTTTGCTGCTCATCAGTCTCTAAGGGTTGGAAATAAAGCCTTTAAAACTTTTATCTATTGGAATTTTTTTTAAATAAAATTTAACTTTATAAGGAACTAAGAACAAGTGAAAATACGTATCAAATGGAAAAGGGTTAAATTATCCGCGCACTAGTCTCCCGCAGCACATTTACCTTATCGGGATGTTAAGGCCTATTTTAGCAAAGATCTGAAGCTATTCTGTGTCAGGGGTAACGCTGCTGCAACCGTATGGAACCCTCGTCGCCTGTTTTGAATATAAAAAACTTCGGTATCCAAATTGTTAAAGGACGTTGAGCCAGTCATCAGCAACCATTCGGAAGGAATTAGAACTCATCAAAATAAACTCAATATCTTCGATTTGTTTGATGACCCGATCATGCATAATGCAAACTGACAGCAGAAAGCTCTTTGAACATGTCGGGGATGGGGGGGGGGGTATGGGTCTCTGGACTACACTGGCCTGGTCCTTGCTAGTGTATTGGCATCTACGGAAAGGTTGCAATTAAAAAATGTTTTAATGAGTTTAAAAGGACCATGACCTTTCACTCGTCAATTAGATTGACCTTTCTTCTGTCAGACGAAATATGCAATAACTGCTTTGCGTTTCGTGTGTTTATTTGTCACTTTAAATTGTGGAACACATGTCCCTTGTTAAGGATGTTTCCCACTTTTTCACAAAGAAAAACAAAAGTCGGGTTTAAACCAGCGACGTCTGGGTTGAACATATTGTTTTAACAAATCACGTTTATTAAGATGGTGTAAATGGCATAGGGGATGGAAATGTAAAAATAAGCCCATTTTAAATAATCAAAGGGATATAACCCTTACGCTCTTTTTGCGATTGTTTT
Organism: Dreissena polymorpha; assembly: GCF_020536995.1. Classification (NCBI taxonomy): domain Eukaryota; kingdom Metazoa; phylum Mollusca; class Bivalvia; order Myida; family Dreissenidae; genus Dreissena; species Dreissena polymorpha. Next base: position 71,677,257 of record NC_068363.1, on the reverse strand, counting down.
TCTTCATTAAACTTAACTAAGACCGTATGCCCTGTAATGCGTTTATCAAGTTTACTGAAAATCGGAACAAATCTGTTTTGTTTAGAGAGCAAAAACAGCTGCACTGTGTAGTTCTAAGTTGCCAATGGTACAGAACTCCGGGAACTATGCGATAGATAATCGAACTGCAGAGACATCTATGCGCACACATATTGTCATCCCATTTTGATGATGCACGGACAAAAACGATACGACTTAGAGAGCTGAGGTGATTTAAACAAGTTTGTAAATGTAAATGTGTGAGCATAGAAAACTTAATACTAACTTATACAACAATTCACATTAAATAATTCAGTAAAGCCTTGTAAAAAAAAATTCCTTATTATGGCTCAAATATTGCATACAGCTTCGTTTCGCAGATATAGAACTCAGTAAATTGTACATGTGTGTCCACAGTACTTGCTTCTGTCCTAATGAAAGCGACACCTTCGGATTGCGTAGTAGTAGTAGTAGAAGTAGTAGTGGTAGTTGTAGTAGTAGAAGTAGTAGTAGTAGTAGAAGTTGTAGTTGTAGTAGTAGTAGTAGTAGCAGTAGTAGTAGTAGTAGTAGTAGTAGTAGTAGTAGAAGTAGTAGTAGAAGTAGTAGTAGTAGTAGTAGTAGTAGTAGTAGTAGTAGTAGTAGTAGTAGTAGTAGTAGTAGTAGTGGTAGTGGTAGTGGTAGTAGTAGTAGTAGTAGCAGTTGTAGTAGAAGTAGTAGTACTAGTAGTAATAGTTGTAGTAGTAGTAGTAGTAGTAGTAGCAGTAGTAGCAGTAGTAGCAGTAGTAGCAGTAGTAGCAGTAGTAGCAGTAGCAGCAGCAGACGCAGCAGCAGTAGCAGTAGCAAAAGCAGTAGCAGCAGTAGAAGCAGTAGTAGCAGTGGTAGCAGTAGTAGCAGTAGAAGTAGTAGTAGCAGTAGTAGGAGCAGTAGCAGCAGTTGTAGCAATGGTAGCAGTGGTAGCAGTAGTAGCAGTAGTAGCAGTAGTAGTAGTAGTAGCAGTAGCAGTCGCGGTAGCAGCAGCAGCAGAAGCAGCAGCAGCAGCAGCAGTAGCAGTAGCAGAAGCAGCAGCAGTAGTAGTAGTAGTAGTAGTAGTAGAAGTAGTAGTAGTGGTAGTCGTAGTAGAAGTAGTAGTAGTAGTAGTAGCTTGGTCGGTCGCAAAAATCCCCCCAGCACGTACCGAAAATCGCCCGGAAAACTAGAATGCACAAGTCATCTGTTTGTTTTTCTTTATGTACGTAATTATACAAGTCGTCGATAACGGCAACACCTTACTCTTAGAAATAAATTCCATGTTGGAAAATTTGACATTTGATTACACTCACGGTAATTATGTTGGCATGGTTCTACTCGATTTGCAAAAAGTGTTCGATACTGTTGACCATATTATACTTTTTTATAAACTGAAAATGATATGGTTTTCCTCTGATGTTATATGGTTCGAATCATTCTTATCTATTCGTAAACAATGTAATGATTTTTCTGGTATACATTCCTCATTAGAAAATGTCACTTGCGATGTGACCCAAGGCTCAATACTTGGGCCTCTGCTAATTTTAATATATGTGAATTACATGGCAGTAGTTGTTAACAATGAGCTTTATTATATGCCGATGATTCTGCTATACTGGTGTCTGGCAAGTCTAAACTTGATATTGAGTGTTTATTAGCACAGGATCTGGAAAGAGTTAGTAATTGGTTAGTTCACAATAAATTGTCTTAAGATCTGGGTAAAGTTAAAGAAGAAGTCTAATCTTAATATTCCGTGCAATGGTAAAGTCATACAGCACACTGACTCAGTCAAATATTTGGGTGCTACTTAAGATCAATGTTTAAGTTGTGAAAGTATGGTTACATCGGTCATTAAGAAGGCAAATGCAACATTTTAGATCCTATACAGAAAGTAAAGGTTTTTATCAGTAGATACTAAAAAAATGTTAATTATGTCATTGATTCAATGGCATTTTGATTATGTCTGTTCTATATGATATTATTGCATTTCTCAGAATCTGAAGAACAGACTCCAGGTCACACAGAACAAAATCATTAGGTTTATTTTCAGACTAGATCAAAGAAGTCACATCAATAAAGAATACTTACCTCAGTTGGGCTGGTTACCTGTCCAAAAAAAGAGTAGAACAGATTATTCATAACCATGTTTTTAAATTACACTCAGGTTCTGCCCCTACTTACGTGAAAGAGAATGTTATACTAGCCAGTACTAGTTCATAACCATATACAAGCATTTAGCAAGGGTCATGTTTTCAGTATCCCGAAAGTAAAGGGGTTTTGGCAAAAAAGTCCTCATATTAGGATGTTCTTTATGGAACACTTACCAATTGATATAAAAGATTCCCCCAACTTACAGACATTAAAGGTTGCAGTTAAAAGTGTATTAAAATAGCTTGTAGTTTCATTAATAAAGCCTGTAATCTCCGTGATGTTTATTATTATAAAAAGGAAATGTATTTTTAATCAAATGCTTATTTGCTAAGTTAACATCTTTAAGAAAAAAGTTGTTGTGCCTTGCTAGGGCATGTCATCATTCACCCGGACCACAATGGAATAAGGGAATTTCCATTCCTTTTTAGTGCTATGCTGGGTATGTGAGTACATGCCCTGGTACACTAAGATTGTAGCTAATATTTGATTCACCAATTGTATGTGTTAACACGTGATATAAAAAGAAGCAATAATTTTGAATTTTTTACCAAAATGATTGCTATAAAATTGCTTTTAAGCTCTAGTCTTTTAGCTGATCTGTGATATTTTGCATTTGGGTATTTCATGATATGTAGAATATTTGTAATTAATGCTGGGTACCATGCACATGTATTTATATACTGAAATAAATCTATCTATCTATCTATGTGGTATATTGTATATAAATAAATATATAAATATATAGACTATATATCTATATATATATATATATATAATATATATATATATATATATATCTATATATATTATATATATATATTGTGTATATTTATATATAAGGTCTACATTGTCCATTTTTGTTTGGTTAAAATTGCATATATATGCTGTCTAAAGTCAACGATATATATTTGGTTCAATCCTTATATGTATGTTTATATATAATGTTCTATATTTCCATTTTGTTTGGTAAAATTGTATATATATGCTGTTTAAAGTCAAATATATATATTTGGGTTCAATTCTATATATGTATGGCATTACAAATATATGTTTTGGTACATTATGATATGTGTGTTGTTTAATGTTGAAAATAATTGTGTGTTATAAGTTTCATATTTTTCTGCCATAATTCAATATGTTATTGTAAAATTTTCATGAATATGTTATATAATTTGCTTCATGGAAAAATATTTTGAACCGGCGTGACTGAAAAGCGGATTAGGCTAAATCCCGCGTAAAGGGCTTTAAGTGCAGGAAATGGCCTCATATATATTAAAGCTGAACTACGAATGAAAAGGGAGGAAACATATGTTTAACTGAATCGACACAAATGAACGCAGACTTAGCCATTTTTACGATGCAAATTTTACACGTGTCAAATATTAATATAGTACTGTTATTAACGTTTGTCTTTTAGATGTATTGAAAAACTACTAAATACTACCTTTAGGCACTAAGATATATACTGGTCTGTGTTTGTCGAAATATGTTGAAGTACTGACGCGGACGACGAAGCAGGTTTGGCATTGTTCGTGCACTGCGTAATGCAAGGTAGACCATACGGTTGCAATGCTCGGAATCGCAGTACTACAGACCGTTGACTTCCGCAAACTGTTTAAGTATATGTAGCCTAAAGTGATCACAGGTTCAGGTGTGGCGACCATTAGAGCCGGAATCAACATACTGAGAATTGCAGACAACGTACGGTGCGATTGCTGTGTCAGTGGAAAAAAACATTGCAATTATTGTGATAAGAAACTATATGGTGGACTCATAATCATAACTTTATAACAAATTGAAATGAAGACTTGAAGGTCTTAAAAAG
>NC_068363.1:71481269-71673157 GCF_020536995.1 Dreissena polymorpha | reverse complement strand
TTGAGCTTACTATGCCATTTGTCAACTCAGCAATTTTTTACTGAAGAATTTTCCATTTGGCCTTAAAAATTACTTCATTAAATTACATACATGTCCAGACATTTTTTGTAATGAGAACATATAAGCCAATAGAGGATAATTCTTTGACATGATCAATGTGACTTTCTACTTTGAGTCAGTGTCTGTGAAACTATTAAGTTACATTAATTATTTAAGGATGGCTAAATCAAAAGCAGAAAACGCAGTAAAACTGGCTTGTTACCTTATTGCATATAACTGTCTTTTGACCTTTGTTAATACTTCCAAAAAACTCCATATTTATGTGTTCAAATGTCACTTTTATGTATTCAAAACTTCCCATATCTGTGTTTCAAAACTTCAATTTCTTGTTATTAAGTGTTGGCCATGGCGTACGGTCCCAACATGAAAAGCTTGGTGTATGTTGGAATGGTGGGCATCATAGACCCCCCAGGCCCGTGTTTAGAGAGGCAATAGAGCTGTTGACTCAGGGGGTGTGGCCGTGAAATGCTCACTGGAGATTCACAAGAAACTGCTAAGGCTATTGGTAAGTGGGCTTCATAGATTTTGAAGGACTATAGAAAAAAAGGTCCTCCTGATTTGGATTGATGGTGATTTTCAGAATATTTTGATAAGCTCAGGTTAAAAGTAAAAAAGTTTATTTAAAATTTAAAAGTTTTGTGTTTACTGTTGTCAACATAAGGAAGAAACAACTTATAATTATTAACATTCAGCATTAGTATTCAGATATATTTCTCTATTTTCTCTATGACTCAAGTCATTGAGTTCATGTAACAATAACTCTGTATATCAATTAATGTATTAACTTTTTGTTCTTTACTGGAACAAACATCATCATTTCAGTCCACAATCAGTGGACTGTGTTCACTCAAATATTTGATTTGTTCCGATTTTCAGTTGGAAGACTGTGCATTCTCACATTAAGAGGACTGTTGGCCACTCAAATATTTGAACGGTTCCAATTTTAGCTGGTAGACTGCTCATGCTCACAGCAAGTGGACTGTGTTGACTCATATATTTGACTGCTTTCCATTTTCAGCTGGTAGACTAGGCATGCTGCTGGCAAGTGGTACCAGTCTGTCTGGAGAGGAAGTGGAAAACATGGATCTTACCATCCTGCGGAGCATTATCAATAATGTCATCATCTTCTACAGGGTGACACCGAGAAACAAAGTCAAGATTGTCAAGGTAACACATTTACAACAAATTATCAGATTAGCACCATTTGAAAGTAATATCGTTGTCTACAGAATCACACCCAAAAAACAGACAAGATATTGTTATTAAGAGATTTTCAGTGGACGATGGCGTGTTTAATGGTGGAATAATAGGTATTTATTGTCAGGTTCAATATATGCAATGTACTTTCAAATCACTTGTTTTCTTAGTCCATTCTCACCCTGCATCTGATCCAAGCGAGGCATTTGTCATTTATTGGAATACGTTTTTACTCATACATGCACTACGTACTAGTAGACTGATAAGATTGGATAGCATAGCCTGGATATGTTTGTGTAGGTTAACTATGATATGTGTGTCTAAATATCTAAACAACCAAATAAACAAATTTTACCTGTTTAGTTTAATAAACATATTTGTTTAACCTAGATTTAATAGAAAGCCTAAGGATTATTGAACATTCTTGAGTTTGTTTTCTGGGTAGAACCAGTACTTGGTGTTTTTTGGGGGGGATTCAAAAACACTCCCACAATGAGAATCAAACCCATGACCTCCCTGAAGCTAGGTGGACACCATATCCAGTGCGCCACAGAGAGTTAATTACTTCTTTCTTGCAGGCTTTACAAGCCAATGGTCAGGTGGTGGGTATGACAGGGGACGGTGTGAACGACGCAGTGGCCCTCAAGGCTGCAGACATAGGCATCTCCATGGGCAAGTCTGGGACTGATGTGTCAAAGGAGGCTGCTGATATGATCCTTGTTGATGATGACTTCTCAGTCATATTGTAAGTGTTCATGGTACAAAATGGTAGAAATTATTCTTGATTTGAGTTTATTAGTCCCCTCCCCATGTTACTGGAGGGGACTTTCCGTTCAGTAACAGTCAGTCTGTGTATTCGTCCCAATATTGATGTTATCAACAGTTCTGTGGCATAATGTGAATGTTGACTTAAACCTTTACTTCTCAGATACGGATTTCTGCCAATATGTAGGGCCTTGCAAATCTAATTACACTCAAATCATGTTTAATAGATTCAAGTTTAAAATGGTTCGTTTCTATTTCTAAGATACTGATCAACAGCAAACAGCATAAAACATGAACAGCCTGCAAGTTACTAGCAGGCTTTTCTGGTTCTATGCTGGTTGCTTTAAGCATTTGTGACTCTGCTTCCGAGTTAATTAGTCCCCTACTAGTCTAACAGGAGATGACTAACAGTTTAGTCCCAATTAGTCTGTGTATCAGGCCAAATATGGATCCTGTATTAGCAACAGTTAAAAAGGACTGGTGCATACATGCTGTGTTAACTGGTCATTTTATGTTTATCATACAACAATGGCTCCTATTCTAGTGACATTAAGTGGGGACTTCGGTGTCCTTTCTTTGACAAATTTAGTGTTATTAGTTTTAGTTCTCATGTATTTTAGGCATGCAATAGAAGAAGGAAAGGGGATATTCTACAACATCAGGAATTTTGTTCGTTTCCAACTTAGCACGTAAGTAATGTTGGTTTTTCCTTGAAATATAGATGAATCATGGAATGCCATCTTACACGATGTCCATTAATAACCATGTAAATAATTTAGATGGCACTACTAGAACATATTGTTACATAAATTTGATCTACAAGTATATTGTTGCAGCTCTAGTTTGCTCTGTGATTACATAATACGTAGATAGGTCTTATTACAATGAAGATCACTTTTTGTTTATCATGATTTATTTGATGTTAAACAATAAAAAAGGGGCTTAGTTGTTTTATTCATGGAGTGGAATTATTTTGTCAACTTTCGGCTTAAAGCTCAATAATATAAACCTAATGTTGATAATTATTAATTCATATTAATTTTAATTTTGTTATTGCACATTGATTTGCTATCTATGTGTACCCAAACAGGAGTATAGCGGCCCTGTCCCTGATCACGCTTTCCACACTGTTCAAGCTTCCCAACCCTCTGAACGCCATGCAGATCCTCTGGATTAACATCATCATGGACGGGCCACCAGCTCAGAGGTACTTAACACCCTGTCCCAGTCTCATGACATAAGATGACCAAGTCTGAGAACACTGGGCTTCATGCGTGTGTGTTAACCCTTTGCATGCTGGGAAATTTGTCGTCTGCTTAAATGTCGTCTGCTAAATTTCTTAAATTAGCATTTTCTTTGATTTTTTTCCAAAGAATACTATCAGAATAGCAAACAGTTTGGATCCTGATGAGATGCCACGTTCTGTGGCGTCTCATCTGGATCCAAACTGTTTGCAAAGGCCTTCAAAATTCGGTTCCCGCACTGAAAGGGTTAAGTCTTATTGCAGATTAGCCCAGATTGTCCCAGGTTTGCACGGGTTAATTAGGCATGACACTTTCAGATATTTTGCTGATGTTTGGTACGTGAGTCTACCTACATGACTTACAGATAAAAGGAGAGTTTTGTTCCCGTCCAATTATATTTGGCGAAGTTGTGTGACTTGGACTTATAAATTTTCTCTGTAAGAACCTTTTTCAGGAGTTTGTTTACGAAAAACTTTAAGATATTCAGCTGATTTTCGGTATGTGAGGTTATATACATGACTAACAGATGAATTGTGAGTTTTGTTCTGGTTTGTTGATTTTTTTGGAAATGTTGTAGGTTGGACTTAGACAATATCGCTAATTTAACTATTTTCTTGTGTTTTTGTATGAAACGCTCTTCGATATTTAGCGGATTTTTCGTATGTGAGTCTACCTACATGACTTAAAGATGATGTGGGAGTTTTGTGCTGGTCCAATCGTTTTTGGTTCAGCCTGTTTATTGCTAGTTTAAGGAAGCCAAAAAGGTGTTGCTTTATGGCTTCAGACAGGTTTTCTTTTGATGATATCAAACTGTCAATTCACGCAGAGTGCAAATTTTGGCAAAACTTTTCCTAATGCCATTGACTCTTTGTTAACAATTTCAGTAAAAAAAAAACAACTTGCTTACATTAAACTTTTGATTAAATTATCAAAATAAAACAAAAGTGAAGTTGAAGACTGTGATTATATTAATTGGCGTCAGTTAAAAGATGACATTTTGCGTTGTAAATCAACGAGTTTTGTGTACAACAACTTCTACAATCATTACTGCGACGCAAGTATTGATCTACCTCAAATTTCTTTTTTTTTAAATCATGAACCATCTCATATGTCGAGACTGTAATCTTAATCCATTTTTGGAGGAAAAAATCTCGAGTTTTGACTGCATTTTGACAGTAGGTCAAACATAGACGTGCTTGATTAATAATTTAAAGAGTTATAGACAATTGGCTTCACATGAAACTGACGGCATCTAGTTCAAATAGCTTTTGAAAGCCAGAAAATTATTATTTATATTTAAATAAATAATTTTTACTACTTTGATTGTTCCTGCAAGTAAATGACTTACATGTAACACAGTTTTTTGTTGTTTTTATTTTCTGTTATTAAAACACTTCAACTTTCTTATTTTGTTATTCATAATTATTTTATTTGTATGCGCCTGGATCGAAAGATCGGGGGCATATTGTTGTTGGCCTGTCTGTCTGTCATTCATTCATTGTGTTTGTCCCAAAACTAACCTTCATTAAAGTTTGGTCATAACTTTTTATGCTCCCCCTAAATTTTTGGGGGGAGCATATAGTCGCCGCTTCGTCTGTCGATGCGTGTGTCCGTTTGTCTGTGCACAATTTTTGTCCAGGCTATTTCTCAGCAATTAATGACCGGAATTCAATTAAACTTTATGGGAAGCTTCACTACCAAGAGGAGATGTGCATATTTTCTGCCTGTTCTGGTCGGATGATTTTTCACAGAGTTATGGTCCTTTGAAATTTTCCATTAACTGTACATATAGTGCAATTCTTGTCCGGGCTATTTCTCAGCAACTAATGATCGAAATTCAATGAAACTTTATGGGAAGCTTCACTACCAAGAGGACATGTGCATATTATCAGCGGGTTCTAGTCAGATGATTTTTCACATAGTAATGACCCTTTGAATTTTTTGCATTAAATGTACATATAGTTCAATTCTTGTCCGGGCTATTTTTCCGCAACTTATGACCGGAATTAAATGAAACTTTATGGGAAGCTTCACTACCAAAAGGAGATGTGCATATTATCAGCCAGTTCTGGTCGGATGATTTTTCACAGACTTATGGCCCTTTGAAATTTTCCATTAACTGTACATATAGTGCATTTCTTGTCCGGCTATTTCTCAGAAACTAATGACTGGAATTCAATGAAACTTTATGGGAAGCTTCACTACCAATAGGAGATGTGCATATTATCAGCGAGTTCTAGTCAGATGATTTTTCACAGAGTTATGGCCCTTTGAAATTTTCCATTGTACATATAGTGCAATTCTTGTCCGAGCTATTTCTTAGCAACTTATTACGGAAATTCAATGAAACTTTATGGGAAGCTTCACTACCAACAGGAGATGTGCATATTATCAGCCGGTTATGGTCGGATGATTTTTCACAGAGTTATGGTCCTTTGAAATTTTCTATAAACTCTACATATAGTGCAATTATTGTCCGGGCTATTTCTCCCCAACTACTGACTGGAATTCAATTAAGCTTTATGGAGGCTAAACTACCTTGAGGAGATGCGCATGTTATTTGTGGGTTCTGGTTAGATGATTTATTTAGAGAGTTATGGCCCTTTAAAATGTTTAAGTTGCTAAACCATCCATCGTATTATTTTGTCCAAAGTTATGCCCCTCAAGACGTTTCCTTTTATCTGAATATATAGTGCAATATTGTGACCAAAAAAAAACTTTGGGGAGCATCACCCGTCTCCGACGGTTTCTTGTTGAATATTGAAGATAGCAACTTGATATTTGGCATGCATGTGTATCTCATGAAGCTGCACATTTTTAGTGGTGAAAGGTCAAGGTCAAGGTCATCCTTCAAGGTCAAAAGTAAAAAAAATACAATCCAAGGGAAGTAATAAGCTTTAAAAGGGAGATAATTTTTAAACCTGCCAAATGATATATTGAAATTTCATTTCAAAGCGGCGCAACAGGGGGCATTGAGTTTCTGACAAACACATCTCTTGTTTTTATTGATTTTTCTTTTCTACAATAACATACTGTATATTCCCTTTTAAGCTTGGGTGTGGAGCCAGTGGACCCAGACGTTATACGACAGCCGCCTCGGAAAGTGAAGGACCCGATCATAACACGCTATTTCATCGTGAATATCGTGGTGTCGGCCGCCATAATTGTCTGTGGTACATTGTGGGTTTTCTGGAGAGAGGTATAGCATTAGAATAAGTCCCGACCTATCATTTACATATTTATTATGCCCCCCCTTCGAAGAAGAGGGCATATATTGTTTTGCACATGTCGGTCCATCCGTCCGTCCACCAGATGGTTTCCGAATGATAACTCAAGAGCGCTTAGGCCTAGGATCATGAAACTTCATAGGTACATTGGTCATGACTGGCAGATGACCCCTATTGATTTTCAGGTCACTAGGTCAAAGGCCAAGGTCACAGGGACTCGAAATAGTAAAATGGTTTCCGGATGATAACTCAAGAATGCTTATGCCTAGGATGATAAAACTTCATAGGTACATTGATCATGACTGGCAGATGATTGCTATTAATTGTCAGGTCACTAGGTCAAAGGTCAAGGTCACAGTGACTCAAAACAGTAAAATGGTTTCCTGATGATAACTCAAGAATAATTAGGCCTAGGATCATGATACTTCATAGGTATATTGATCATGACTGGAAGATCACTAGGTCAAAGGTCAAGGTCACAGTGACAAAAAACGTATTCACACAATGGCTGCCACTACAACTGACAGCCCATATGGCATGCATGTTTTACAAACAGCCCTTTTTGTAAAGATTTTGAGTAGTTGATTTGAATCGTGTGCTCTGGAATTTATGCCATATGGAATAGGGCAAGATTCTGAGGAATTCCCATTTCAGGGACAACCCTGGGTCTTTGAGTGCCTCTTTTATATTACCTATTACACTGCAACTTTGTTTAACGTCTCATGCTTGAGACTTGGGAGATTATGGTTACAAAGGGGGATCGAACCTCTGACCTCTGAATTCTGTTGCCAGTCTGTTACCACTAGACTATGGACACAGTTTTTTTGTGCAACGGGTTTCATAAATATATTGACTATTATTAGCCAATAAGGTGTTACCTGTAACGGTGGAAAGAAGGCTAATATGTTGGCTTTCACCATGTGTGTTTATTATTATATGGGAAATTCTGAATGCTGATAATAGCTGAGCTGACTGTGACTGAGCAGATATGAGCCGCGTTCTGAGAAAACTGGGCATAATGCATGTGCGTAAAGTGTCATCCCAGATTAGCCTGTGCAGTCCACACAGGCTAATCAGGGACGACACTTTCCACCTAAACTTGATTTTCGGCAAGGAGGGACTTCCTTGAAACTAAAAATACCATATAAGCGGAAAGTGTCGTCCCTGATTAGCCTGTGCGTACATGCATTGAGTCCAATTTTCTCAGAACAAGACCCATATGTAAAGTTATCTTCAATGTGGCTTTTGTAATAGAAAGTATGCTTTAAAAGCACAGAAATTATAATGTGTCTGTCATCTACACATTTTCCTGTTATTAAATTCTAAGGACAGATGAAAAGACAGGTCTCAATGTGTGCAAAATTAATATTAGACCATATTTCACTTCCCGTAACAACCAACGTACAATACAATTAGAATTATGTGTTTCCTTCCAGATAAAACTGTTCTTTACTGACATGTAAATGTAGATTTGAGAATCAAAAGTAAAATAAGTGTTAACCCTTTCGCCTCTAAGAAGAAAGTGGAAATGGCTTTTGCAACCAGCATAAAACCAGGACAGCCTGCGAGTTACTTGCAGTCTGTTCAGGTTTTATGCTGTTTGCTGCTCATCAGTAACCAAGAGTTGGAAAGGAAGCCTTTAAAACTTGAATTTAGTAAGAAAGGTTTTTAATTTTATGTAACTTTCTAAGGGACTACAAATGCGTCAACATACAAGTGGTAAAAGGTTAATAAATCAGAAGATCAAGTGCACTTTATTATAAAATAATATATTTGTGATAACTCTTTTTTAATTGTACAGAACTTTGTAGTTGTTATTTTATGTGGCACACTTTGTGTGTTGTCTTTGTAGATGAGTGACAACAAGATAACGCCAAGGGACACCACCATGACCTTCACCTGCTTCGTATTCTTTGACATGTTCAACGCACTCAGTTGCAGATCTCAGGTTGGAACTTTATCTAATAAATTCTTTGTTTCTTGGCAATTTTTTTCTCTGTATTTTTTACCCCTTTAAACTGAAGTTTTTGGTAACAAAAAATGCAACTTGTTTGGCGGTATTGTTTTTGCTCTGTATGTTTTTTTTTATAATTTGTAAGTATTTCATGTTAATCATGCCCTTGGAGTAAACATATCCCCTACGTATGGTTGTGAGGATATTTTGCACTATGTTACATCAAATTGAGGTCCTCTACAAAGATCATTCTTTTGGTTTCAAAACTGACCATGTCCCATTAAGGCATTATGCACATGAACTCTAAACCCATAAAAGTGATAGCTACTCATAAGATGTGAATTGTTTATAACATCGTTGAAATGACCAATGAAGTTGTATAACATGAATTAAATCATCTATTAACCCTTTCAGCGCTGGAACCGAATTTTAAAGGCCTTTGCAAACAGTTTGGATCCAGATGAGACGCCACAAAACATGGCGTCTCATCAGGATCCAAACTGTTTGCTATTCTGATAGTATTCTTTGTAAAAAAAATCGAAGAAAATGCTAATTTTAGAAATTCAGCAGACGACATTTTAGCAGACGACAAATTTCCCAGCATGCAAAGGGTTAAGATATTTATGTTGTTTGCAGGACAAGTCGGTGCTGCAGATAGGTCTATTTTCCAACCGCATGTTCCTGGTTGCTGTAGGGGGTTCAATAATTGGCCAATTGTTAGTCGTCTACTTTCCACCACTTCAGAAAATATTCCAGACTGAAGCCCTGTACTTCTCAGGTATAACCAAATGTCACCGTTTTGTTGTTATGTGTGTTGTGTGCGTACAAGAGAACATTATTATGCTTATATAGATTTATTTTCCAGTTATTCATAAAGCTAACATACAGTGTTATATCAGTGTGACATTTACCTTACAAAATACACACACAATAATTTCACAAAAATAAACAAACAAAAAATGTTATTAGATATGCTAAAATATATAATAATTTGAGTTATCGGTTTAAAATCATTAAATTTTTATTGAAAAATTGTTCTTGTTTCAGATTTTCTATTTTTGGTTGCATTGACTTCATCGGTATTGGTGGTCTCAGAAATCAGAAAATTTATACAAAATGTTCTTGATCGGCGTCGGAGGAATCGGGACAGCGAGCAGGAATCGTACTTTTTTGTTTGAGACCCATCCCTTTGTATTTGATGGTGGTCCAAGTCTAGATTTGTCAAGACTATTGGTCGGCATTTTTAAGTACTAAATGGAATACAGCATTTTATGTGTTGTCTTTTTGGTATTTTCCATTGGTGCAAAATAAATTACTTTGTATAAGAAAATTGTAATCTTAAATTGAAGTAATAAAATACCATTTTAGCATGTGATAAACCTGACGCAAAAAATTATTGTTTGTATGTTTAAGTTATTTGATATGAACATAAATGTATATAAAGCATTTTGCACTGTAGCACTCATATTATAAATAATCACAATCCAAAGCACATGCTTTTTATTACAGTTCAAACTTTGATGCACTTAAAGATAGAATATGTGAGCCAGGGAAAACTGGGCTTAATGCATTTGCTCAAAGTTTTGTACCCATTTTCATGCACAGTCTGCACAGACTATGTGCGACACGTTCAGCCTAGACTGGATTTTTAGCTAGGATATTTTCGGAGAAAACCTGAGGTATTGTCATAGCCAGCTTGTCTGCATCGTGCTTAAACCTTAACATTGCCTCAAAATCAAAGTGCTTCCACCTACAACTTTAAAACTTCTTATGTATCTGTACCTTGATGAGTTCTATGCGCCACACCCATTTTTGGGTCACTAGGTCAACGGTCAAGGTCACTGTGACCTCTAATATATAAAAAAATAATAATTCATCTGATAAGCTTTCATTTATTCAAAACTGCACCCGCAGCTGAGTGTTGGCACCCACTATGCAGTGCTCTTGTTATTTAGAAGGGAGTTTGTTTAAAAGAACAAATCCATAAAAGTGGAAACTGTCGTTCAAGATAAGGCTGTTCAGACTTAACAGGGTTATCTGATAAAATATCTTACGCACATGCATTGAGCCTATTTGTCTCAGAATGCAGTTCCAACATGCATGTATAGGTAAACTTTTTTAACCTCTAGTCTCTCTATGACAACAAATTGTCGGATAAATCTAAGGCCAGTAATGATTAAGGTGTTGATATTAAGAAAGGAGAAGTATTCAATTAAATGCTGAACCATAACAATGAAGTGGTATAAATCAGCCGTATATGCTTTTTGAGTAAAAGAAAAATCGCCTTGAATCAGTTGGAATTTCTTTTCATAAAAAATGTGTATTACTACTATCAGATAGATGTTTGTGTATTTTCTTTTTGGGCAACTATCCACAATTAGTGCTGATAAGATGATTGATGTAATAATTATAAGTAAGTGCATGTATTGTTTGCTATGTGTACTAATCAAATACTCAATACTTATAGTTGACATATGTTAAGTACACATTCCTGTGGGCAATTTAACCTGTTAATTTGCAAAGACTTTGAGATTTGAGTTTTTAAGTTATAGATGCTCAAGATTATAAGTTGTATTTAGTTATCTATTCCTAACACCTTAAAGCTTTCTCAACACGTAAATGGCTATATACCTTGTTTAAATTGCTTATACATGGATATTGGTAGTTAAACTAATCTTTCTCTTTATACTATGTAATTACCCTGTCTAGGAATGATAAATGCAAGATTGAGTGTTCTTAGTATATGACATTGTCATACATGTAGTTGCCAATATTTGTGTGTCATTTTAGAGATTATTTATTTGGATATAAAAATTGTTATTTCAAAATATAAAAAAAAGAAAAGAAAAAATAGTTATGATAGATATATACACTTATTAATGCATAGATCACTGATTTTAACATACCATACTCAGCAAAGTTGTACCTATTTATTGCACCAAAGCAGGTTTTTGTAAAACTGTTTCAAATACAAAGTTGTTGTATATTTTATGTTGTTTTTATATGGGTTTAAAAAATGTATTTTATTACTGGTAAATACATCAACATTTGGTATTATTTATGATTCATTTTGTGGATGTATTTTGTATATTGTTTACTGCATGTGAATGAATGGGGAACACTTGTACTGCATGCAAATAGTTTACTTTAAGTAAGTTTGCATCAGGTTTTAATTCTTTTAAAGTAGTTTGATCTGTATGGTCATGTATAAATTAGCATAATAATTTTGAATGAGTTATGGATAGTTGTGTACTGTTTTATGCCCTCGGTAAGGTGGCATATAGCATTTGAACTGTCTGTATGTCAGTCCGTCTGAAAACTTTAACATTGGCCATAACTTTTGCAATATTGAAGATAGCAACTTGATATTTGTCGTATCTCATGGAGCTGCACATTTTGAGTGGTGAAAGGTCAAGGTCATCCTTCAAGATCAAAGGTAAAAAAAACAAATCCAAGGGAAATAACAAGCTTTAAAGGGAGATAATATATATATTTATCATTTGGCAGGTATAGATCATTTTCACAAGGGAAGTTATATAAAAAATGTTACTTCCCTTGTGAAAATGATCTGTACCTGCCAAATGATATAATCCAATCGGATATTATTAAAAAAATATTTTTTTTAATAAAAGCGGCGCAGTAGGGGCCTTGTGTTTCTGACAAACACATCTCTTGTTGATCTAGCGACAGCTATTTTATTCACTACATTAGATATCCTTAGTAACAAAATAGTGTAAAATCCCAACAATAAGGTTTATTGGCACTATATGTATGTGATCTGTTTAGTTTGGTGGCCTGTTTGGTTTCTTGTTACAGTTAATTAATCAAGGAAGGCTTAACAATGTCAAATAACATTTCTTAATGTGTCCTAAAGTAATGGCTCAACAAATATAAACATTCGTGAGTTCAATCCTAGATTTAATCTCAAATATTCAACCAATTGAAATACATGCTCAGCAGTAACAAGCATCCTGATTGGTGAATATTTTGAGTGGAAACTTGGTTTGAAACTAGGAGAGTTTGTATTCGTGGGGACTGGTCTTTAATTTAACTTCCAAGTGGTATGACCTATTGAACTTTTGTTTTCAAAATGCCCTTTTTAGCTCACCTGAGCGATAGCTCGGGGTGAGCTATTGTGATCACTCAGCGTCCGTCGTCCGTCCGTAAACAATTTGTAAACATCTTCTTCTTCTAAACCATTGAGCCAATTTCAACTAAATTTCATGTGGAGCATCCCTAGGTCATGGGAGAAAAGAATTGTTAAAAAAAATTTGATCACATGACCAAGATGGCCGCCATGACCATATATGGTAAAAACCTTAAAAAATCTTCTTGTCAGAAACCGCTCATCAGATTTTCAAAAAATTTCACAGGGATGACCTTTGAAGGCTCCCCTGAAAAAGTTGTTCAAAGAAATTTGATTCGTCAAAAAACATGGCCGCAGGAGCTCGTGAAATTTGCATGTTTATTCGTTTTTGCCTATTTTGTAAAAACTTTCAAAAATCTTCCACATTTTTTGTCCGATCCTTTCCATATTTGCACAGTGTCTTTATATCAATGAGGACACGAACCCTACAAAAAATGAGCATTATTGGTCCATGAAGTACAGAATTACCTCCCCTTGAATTGAGAAAATGGTGTTTATGCAATAAAGTCCAAATTTTTCATCCAATTCTTTCCAAACTTGTAAGGATTTAGCATGGTTCAAACAAGGGAAACAACTACGGTTTATGCATGTTTTTTTTATTACAGATTTGCCTCCCTTTAATTCATTCAAAATCTCATTTTACAGCAGAGATTCCAAATCTGACCTGTAAATGAGCCCCATATTTACTGCCAGTGCTAGGTTACCTTTTCCCATTTGATCATTCTTAAGTATTGGTCTTGTAATGCTGCTACTGCTTCTGCTACTGCTTCTGCTACTGCTACTGCTGCTACTACTACTACTACTACTACTACTACTACTACTACTACTACTACTACTACTACTACTACTACTACTACTACTTCTACTACTACTACTACTACTTCTACTACTACTACCACTACTACTACTACTACCACTACTACTACTACTACTACTACTACTACTACTACTACTACTACTACTACTTCTACTACTACTACTACTAGTACTACTACTACTAGTACCACTACTACTACTACCACCACCACCACCACCACCATTACTACTTCTACTACTACTGCCACTACTACTACTACTTTTACCACTACTACTACTACTACTACTACTACTACTACTACCACTACTACTACTACTACTACTACTTCTACTACTACTACTACTACTACTACTCTACTACTACTACTACTACTACTACTACTACTTCTACTACTACTTCTACTACTACTTCTACTACTACTACTACTACTGCTACTACTACTACTACAACTACTACTACTACTACTTCTACTACTACTACTACAACTACTATTACTACTACTACTACTACTACTACTACTACTACTACTACTACTACTACACCACCACCACCACCACCACCACCACCACCACCATTCACAGTTACAAAAAACGTATTTACACAATGGCTGCTACTACAACTTATAGCCCATATAGGGGGGCATGCATGTTTTACAAACAGCCCTTGTTTCTATGGGATTTTAACCACAACTGTTCATGTTTATCTCCGACACATATTTTAGGTCACCTGTCATGAAGTGACACGGTGAGCTTATGTGATCGTGTGATGTCTGGCGTCCGTTGTGCGTGCCTGCGTGTGTCCGTGCGTCCGTCCGTCAACAATTTGTTTGTTTAGACAGTAGAGGTCACAGTTTGCATCCAATCTTGATGAAATTTGGTCAAAATGTTTATCTTGATGAAATCCGGTTTGGGATTGTATTTGGGTCATCTGGGGTCAAAAACAAGGTCACTAGGTCAAATAATAGAACAACCTTCTGTAGACAATAGAGGTCACAGTTTTCATCCAATCTTTATGAAATTTGGTCAGAATGTTTATCTTGATGAAATCTGGGTTGGGATTTTATTTGGGTCATCTTGGGTCAAAAACTAGGTCACTAGGTCAAATAATAGAAAAACCTTGTGTAGACATTAGAGATCACAGTTTTCATCCAACCTTTATGAAATTTGGTCAGAATTCTTGATGAAATCTGGGTGGGATTGTATTTGGGTCATCTGGGGTAAAAATCTAGGTAAAATAAATAGAAAAACCTTGTGTTGACAATAGAGGTCACAGTTTTTATCCAATATTTATGAACTGTGGTCAGAATGTTTATCTTGATGAAATCTGGATTGGGATTGTATTTGGGTCATCTAGAGTCAGGAACTAGGTCACTAGGTCAAATCATAGAAAAACATTGTGTAGACAATAGAGGTCATAGTTTTCATCTGATCTTAATGAGTCAGGTGAGCGATTCAGGGCCATCATGGCCCTCTTGTTTTCCCCTACTGGTGAAACCAGAGGGGATTTATGGTTTTCACTCCGTCAGTCAGTCTGTCTGTCACACTTTTCTGGATCCTGCGATAATTTATAAGTTCTTCATATTTTTTCATGAAACTTGAAACATGGATAGATGGCAATATGAAGATTATGCACGTCATTTCATTTTGATCCTACTTCAAGAATTTTCTTGTTGCTATGGCAATTTTTTTTTTTTTTAATTTAAATCTGACAATGGTGGAGTTTCACCGGTAGGGGACAATATTGCCTGGCAATCTCTTGTTTAGATGATAACTCATGAAGAGCTTAACATATTTTTTTAAGTATGGGCGTACTTAGGAAATAATATTCTAGTGATTGTTGGTTATTGTGGTAATCGATGGTTCAAGTTCTGATTTGTTGGAATAGTATCATCAAGGCAATAGCCTTAATGCTTTGATAACTAGCATCATAGAGACAAACGGTTAGTTAATACCACAATAACCAACACCTGGTCAGATCATGATTCTTTCACAACTGTATATGTTTCTTCCATATCTAATTAGTAATTAAAGATATTTTACTCTATAATCTGTCCCTTTTCCAAACATAAATTAATTTGTTTGATACGATGTCATCCGCCAAAGCAATTAAACAATCATTCCGTCATCATATTTGTAAATATAATGATAAACAATTAACAACTTGAAGCCTAATTAAATATACATCAATATGTTAATGAAATTGATTTTATCCTATTACCAGATGAAAATCGATAGTATAACAACGATCGTATATACATTAGCTTTATACTATCGCTTTTTTTAGATCAGATTTGGGTTTTTCCGAAAATTGGAGAATCTGTTTTAGTCAACAACAGAAAAACAAAATCGTCAAAAAATGCGATACTTTACAATTATTAATCGAAAATAGGCAGGAAATAATAGGATAAATAGAATATTATGTGAGTTTGGGAAAAAGATCAAGTTTATCATGCTCGGCACGAACCATGATAGCGCTCGGCAAGCCTCTGTTCTAAACCTCGCATGATAAACTTGATCTTTATCCCAAACTCACATAATATTCTATATATATTTATGGTATTGCTTATGTGTTGCTGAAATTATGTGTTTGTCATGTTTGCTTGATTGAGCATTTAAGGACATGCTGTTTATGAATCAATTTCTTAAAATTTGTAAAACTATTTTTACCACAATAGACTCTGCCCATGGTTTATTGCCGTATTTACAATGCTTTTTCCTTCTTTGTCTATAGAAAGATGAACAATTTGTAATAAAAATAAAGTTCATGGCTGTCTCCAAACCATGACATTTTACTAGATTTACTCCCCCTTTTCGACCAATCCATATAATCACAGTTTTTGACCCTGTATTCTGAAAGGCTTGGCATATTTAAATTCTGTAAGGTACAGATATTTAAAAGAATAAAATGGACAAAGAGCACCCAGTTTAAGACCTTTTCTTTCAAATGGATGGCATATTTTTGTTCTTAACCTGTTCCAATATAAGTCTCTTTAGAAGTTTTAAACAATTGGTAAGGACAGTTTATAAAAGCACTGTTTTACCAATTATGCTATGTATATATTTGGTTCATCTGTTCTGGAATTTCTTTGATATGAAATCCTTATATTTTAAAACAACTCAATTTTATTTATCTTGTCTCTTGGTGGTATTTTTTATCTGATGTATTGTTTTGCCTAATTGTATATCATTCCATGTAGGTTTTGGATACAAATTTCAATTTATTGTGTTTTATTTTGTAGTTTTTTAAAAATAAATCAAGATAAAAAATATATACTATGGGATATCATGTGTTTATGCAATTTTTATGCTCCCCCCAAAAAATTTGGGGGGAGCATAAAGTCGCCGCTTCCTCTGTGCGTCCGTGCACAATTTTTGTCCGGGCTATTTCTCAGCAATTAATGACCGGAATTCAATTAAACTTTATGGGAAGCTTAACTACCAAGAGGAGATGTGCTGGTACTGGTCGGATGATTTTTTCACAGAGTTATGGCCCTTTAAAATTTTCCATTAACTGTACATATAGTGCAATTCTTGTCCGGGCTATTTCTCAGCAACTAATGACCGGAATTCAATGAAACTTTATGGGAAGCTTCACTACCAAGAGGACATGTGCATATTATCAGTGGGTTCCAGTCAGATGATTTTTTACAGAGTTATGGCCCTTTGAAATTTTTAAGTTGCTAAACCATCCATCGTAGTATTTTGTCCAAAGTTATGCCCCTCAAGACGTTTCCTTTTATCTGAATATATAGTGCAATGTTGTGACAAAAAAAACTTTGGGGATTATCACCCCTCTCTGAAGGTTTCTTGTTATTTGTGTAGTACATAATTATGTGTGAATCTATCTCAAGTGCATACAACAACTATGTCATCTTGTGTTTATCTAGACAATGTCAAGGGCATGCCTGAATATGGGTTAAGTGTTGTAAAAAAAAAACTAGGTCACCAGGTGAAGTCTTAGACATGGCGGTACCCTGATTTCAGGTAAAGTCTTTGACAATAGAGGATTTCAGGTTTGCGCTTGTTAATTCTATTAGAAAGCATCGTTCAAAATATAATCATTATTTAACAGATGTACACTCAGATAATGCAATCAAAGCATGTTTTAAATATTCTCAAATGGTATACCACAGGGCAGATATTGTGCTGCAAAACTCACCCTGGTATGTTTTCTGTTTGCTTTTATGTGTTGTTGGTATTACAATTTTATCGTTTTCAAAAGCAGATTTTCGTAACAGGTTTGCATGATTTTGAAAGATTATGATTATTCATGTGTCCAATGAAATCGAATTTGTTACAATTTGTGTAAAGCTTAGTATCAAATAACATGTTTGTGTTAATCAATGAATACAGATTTACATTTCGCAAATGCTCTGTGATACAAAATAAAACTTTTAAATGTTAAAGTGTATTTGTCTTGTTGATTGTTTGAATTTCAGGTTATGTTTCCCTTACTGCCTGTAATTTGAATAGAAACAAGATGTGTTTGTGTAACACAATGTCCCCCTATATGACGTTTGACCTTGAAGGATGACCTTGACCTTGTGAAGGATAATCTTGACCTTGACCTTTCACCACTCAAAATGTGCAGCTCCATGAGATACACATGCATGCCAAATATCAAGTAGCTATCTTCAATATTGCAAAAGTATTCATAAAATAAGCTATTTGGGCCAAATATATTTGACCTCTGACCTTGAAGGATGACATTGACCTTGTCATTTCACCACTCAAAATGTGCAGCTCCATGAGATGCACATGCGTGCCAAATATCAAGTTGCTATCTTCAATATTGCAAAAGTATTTATAAAATAAGCGATTTGGGCCACATATATGTCAATTGACCTCTGACCTTGAAGGATGACCTTGACCTTCCACCACTCAAAGTGTGCAGCTCCATGAGATACACATGCATGCCAAATATCAAGTTGCTATCTTCAATATTGCAAAAGTATTCATAAAATGAGCGATTTTGGCCACATATATTTGACCTCTGACCTTGAAGGATGACCTTGACCTTTCACAACTCAAAATGTGCAGCTTCATGAGATACACATGCATGCCAAATATGAAGTTGCTATCTTCAATATAGCAAAAGTTATTGCAAAATGTTATAGTTGGCGCAAACAAACCAACAGACCAAAAGACAGGGCAAAAACAATATGTCCCCCACTACTATAGTGGAGGACATAATAAAAAAACAATGGCGTCGGTCTGGAAGGCGTTCATAATGACGCTACTAAACCATTTTTTGTATTCCGGCCGTGTTGAAATAATAATACGCATTCCATTACCTGGTACTTTGTGTGTATGTGACACTACGTGCTGAATATTCAGTATGCTAACATATGAAGGAATATAAGTTTACTAATTTAATTTCTGCGTGAACTTCATCACAAAAAACTTTGTCTTTGTTGATTCGACTTTCATGACATCATTTCATCTTCAAACACTTTTAATAACAATTAAATCAACACGATTCATTTAACATTGTCGATTGCAGCACATGTCCATATTAAGTCTAATATAAGTACGGTATCCTCTTACCACACTATTTTCATGCATGTCTTGTCCCTTAAAAAGTAGTATTTAATTTAAAACATTTTTTAAATAGATTCAAGTTTTTAAGGGTTTTCTCCAAACCAAAGACCTATCGAGTACTCTATATGTCTTTGTCAAAACCTAAGATACTCATGAGCAACAAACATCATAAAACCTCTCATTCGCTGGCTTTTCTGGTTTTATGCTGTTTGCACAAAGCCATTTTCACTTTGCTTTTAAGTGGGAAAGGGGCATGTAGCATTTTTTTTTGAAAGGCTGACATGTGCCGTGGTGTATATAAACTAAGTTAAGAGTAAAAGATAACATATAAAAGTTTATTGCCGCTTAAGGCCATGACATATACGATGCAAAGAAAAAGACAACTTTACATAAATTAATAAATATAAAATGTAACTTATGAATTAAAAATGAATATTTTATATTCAAAAATGTTGTGTTTGAAAACGATAGTTAAATATTACAATAGCGAGAATCAAATTGAAACCGATAGTTGATTCAACAAGAATGGTCTGATGTGACGACACATACTGGTATTCATTGTTTCGAAATTGCCTAAAACGGACAATTTTCTTGCGGCGTCTTATTGAAGCTGTTAGTGTTGATGCCGAATGACGCCAGTTTCTGCTTCAGACGAGAAATAATGCTTGCATCGAGCGTCCTCTGGCGGCCGAGTATCCAGGCGAAGTCTGCCTGAACGAATCCCGCCAAATCCTCACACGACCAGACGAGAGAGTACGTGTCGTAGTCTGTGTCCACTACCCAGTAGGGTACGCGCGGGGAGCCTGTGATGAAGACCAGACATGGTTCAAATTACGAGGGCTTTTCCTTTTGCAGGTTACATGTAAGAAGTTTGGCTGAAGTGGTTGATAAAGTTAACGTTATGTATGTCTATGTAATTACATTAATTAATTATTGTTGTCCAACAATAAAAATCTATAGCAATTAGTACATTAGTGTTTCAGCATACAAACGTGAGTTTTGGTGCTCAAAAACTAGTTGCCTCAAACAAATAACACGTGACCTCTAAAGCTTATCTATAATAGAAAAATATGCTATAGAATACAAATATTCCGAGCCCGAATAAACTTTGTCGCACATTTTGGTAATTCCACTAATCTGAAACTGGTATAAACAAAAAAGACCAATTAATTATCATTGCAAAATCACAAAACATAGCAACCGTTATTTTTGTATGAGATTGCCATGGGCGGTGAAAAATCGGTTGAGCGTAGTTTGTACTGAGCTATAAGCGGATTTTTCAAATGTCAAGCACAATCCGCGATAAGTCTATTGGAAAGGGGTTACTGCTAGATCGACGTACCGTTAAACGTTACGGAGAGTTTCGCGGGAACAGAAGGATCTTTGGCCACGGCGTCACCTGTCGATGCGTCAACGCTGCCGTCGGGCCTGAAACAACAACCGGCAGAGTTGGGTATGGAGCCACAGCGTTGCATACGGTCACATAATAATCAGTTCGTAGCTAAGCAGTGTCAAGCAGGACGCACACTGTTGCTTACCCTTTGCATGCTGGGAAATTTGTCTTCTGCTAAAATGTCGTCTGCTGAATTTCTAAAATAAGAATTTTCTTCGATTTTTTTTCAAAGAATACTTTCAGAATAGCAAACAGTTTGGATCTTGATGAGACGCCACGTTCTGTGGCGTCTCATCTGGATCCAAACTGTTTGCAAAGGCCTTCAAAATTCGGTTCCAGCACTGAAAGGGTTAAATCTTTGACGTAAAGAACTAGCACGTTTGGATATGATTTACTTGTATTCCATGTTAGCTTCATAATATTACACTAGTATTGCATACGATCGGCGTCCAAGTTAGCATCCATTTTATTTGTTTATGAGAATTGTGGCTAAATAAAATAAAATGATTTAACGCTTTATTTACAATAACTATAAAAGCTGCGTATTTTTTATTGTGTGTTTATTTCACCCTCTGAGCATGCGCAGCGGCTAACTTGAAATAAGTTGAGAACATAAACCGCATGTGTGTATGTATTTCCAAATTAACGAGGTCCTTCCGCGCAGGGGCTACATTATATGAGGACCCGGAGTGTGCATCGGCAGTCCTACCTAATTACAATGTTACTTACTTGACTCACGATAGTTGTGACAAAGTTTGAATATTTTTATTTTGACGAGGTCTTGTAGACTTTTTTTTGGGGGGGGGGGATCGGGGAACCCAGTGGAAACCCCACCTGTCTTGAATGATTAACTTCAACCAAACTCACATGCTGTTAGGAACAGGGATTTAACTCGGGTCGCCTTTGTTAGAGACGCGTGTACCAACCACTGCGTCAAACGGAAAGCTACTGAGTCGCGTTCTGAGAAAACTGGGCATAATGCATGTGCGAAAAGTGTCGTCCCAGATTAGAGTGTGCAGTCTGCGCAGGCTAATCAGGGACGACACTGTCAGCTTTTATGGTAATTTTAGTTTCAAGGAAGTCCCTCCTTACCATAAATCAAGATTGGGCGTAAAGTGTCGTCCCTGATTAGCCTGTGCTGATTGCACAGGCTAATCTGGGACGACACTTTACGCACATGCATTATGCCCAGTTTTCTCAGTACACGACTCAACTATTCACGTACTTGAGTCCCCGGTTATAGACGAGGATGTGTCCGTCTGACTTAAGGCTGTAGTTGGCCTTGATACATGTCTCCTGGCCCTCGATGAAAAAAAAAGAACTTCTCAATCTCGTACCAGCCGCCCAGGTACTGAAGTAGAACAGGCAAAATATTTATTATAGATCGATTGCATCAAAAGACTTATGTGTATTAAAACGCTCTCGATTCCGTTTCCTGGGAAGAACCATGACCTGGTTCTTTGTGGGCTATTTAAATAACGCGTCCGCAGTGGGGATCGAAAACGTGACCTCCCGGTTGCTAGGCGGACACTGAATCCAATACGCCATGGCGACCTTTTGTCTTTACAGAAACTGGAAAAGAACAGGTCAAAGATGAGGTGTTCTGTTTCCCACGAAATATGCAATCCAATAATTGAGTCCACAACAGACGTGGTAACACGAACTTTTACAGGAAGAAGCGAAACTTGCCGATAGAGTAATACATTTAATTATCTTTCCATTCATAGTAAGCATAGTAACTTTTTTTAACATTTCCGAATTGTAAAGAATCCACTGGAATCTGGTGTTTGCGGAAGTTATTGTTTTCCAGCAATACCTTTAAAGCAAATGTCACTAATTAACTAAACCAACTGTGTCTTTCTTAATTGTTTATTTTCAACAGATAAATGAAACGCATTTTCTTGTATGATATAAATAGCTGCACATTAAATTTTCTAGGATCTCGCCATCTTACTCAACAATGCGATATACCAGTTACAATTAACACTTGTTTTACAAGTTATCTTACCTTCGTCACGTTGAGATTCTGGACGACTGTCACGTGAGGACACTTTCCTAAGTGTGGTACCTGCGCACTGACGTACGCACACGCGAACAGCACTATAGCGACCTTTGTGAGCATTGTTTAAGCTGGACTAGGGGATACTAGACTGACTTCTACCATAGATGGACGGCGTTTATAAGATGCCCATCAACGCTGGTACGACCGGACTTCTTGCCTGACCGAAAATTAGATCGAACACAGGGGCGCAGCACGTGATGTTGTTAATAGTTGGATATTGCTTTTGTTAGTTTATGAAATGTTGGTTTGTGTTGGTTGTATGTTCGCTTGTGTCTTGTTTCTTTTTCGTGTCACTATCTATTTTTGGTGCAGGTTGGGTGGTTAAAATTGTAAATGGATGTGTTGAAGCTATAATATGGCACGAAGATTTTTTTTACATATGTTCAGTCTTCATTTTATAGCCTATTTGTGTAACGTTAACTTATAAAGAGAAAAAATAACATTATCTTCATTCAACATTCCTACTCAATGTCGGTGTATAGTTTGTTCTCGCCACCACTTTCAAAGTCACTCTTTTCTGTTATTGTAATGCACACATGGGGCAAACGGCTTGCGGTGATGCTGGAACAAAAAATGGTGTCGCATGACCATACCAATACCGTTGCAGCTACGCCCTGTCAAAACGAACACGTGAATCTGAATTTTAGATTGAAGTGTCCCTACGTTTTTGAAAAGATGTTGTATAACCATGTTTACTATCTCGCTAAGATAGTCCTCTTGCACTCGTATGTAAGCGCTGATATGGAATGTGTTCTGAAACGTGGATTTCAATGAACAAAGGTCAAACCTTCCATTTCTCGTCCGGTTGTCTATTTTGCGTTGTGCTCCTTTTATCGTGCGTTACATATAAACTGTTCGTATCGTAGCCCGGTCATCTGGTTTAAATGTACGTGTATGAATTGTTCATGCAATTTTAAAATTAGGCATTACTTCACGTTTATTGGTCAATTGGCTAAGAGAAAAAATTTAAAAATTAGGAAAACATAAAAATCAATATAAAACCTTTGTTTTTGGAGTGAACCGATTCTGAAAAAAAATGCAAAAATACATAAACAAAATAATTAAGCAAAAGTGTATTCGATGGTACAAAAAAACATTAATCTGAAAAGGTTTAACATAGATGTTAGTGCCGTGCAAGCAAAATTTGCATAGTACATAGAACATAGTACAATAACAACAAACATGTATTTCCATGTAGGTGACTTAGAATTTCAAACAAAATAGACAATATTTATTGCGACAAAATGTTGCTATATAAATATAAAATGAGTTACAAAAAGTTCATTACACATATCGATTAGAGCTATTTTTGCGTTAAACGCAATATGATCTTAAGAAAAATATATAAGTAAGTTGCACATATCAATGACGGCTTTATTATAAATAATAACTTTATGATTTAGCGTACTTTAAACTATATTCTTATACATGATGCAAGAGACATTAGCGTGCTTTTTAATTAGGGTACATTCGGAGTAATAAGAGTTCGTGATATTGTTGCATAATATATGTACTTCGATAAATTGTTTATTACTTTAGTGGATTTTGACGACATAAGAGACGGAAACTTGTTTGTTGATGGCCAGTGACAGTAATATGGTTTCAAATATTGTTTTCTGATTGTGGTATAAGCTTGACATACAAGTAAGAAGTGGTATTCACTTTCGATTACCTTCATATTACAATATTTGCACAATCTATTTTCTTTTGGGATATTTTCATGTCGTCCTTTCTCAATCGCAAGATAGTGTGCGGATATTCTAAAATGAGTTAGGGCAATTCTAAATCTTGTTACGTTTATGCGATTAAGATATGTCTCGAATTCAAAATCTTCCTTATAGGTGCTATAAGAGGCTAGTCGATTTGAATAAAAGTATAAGTATTTTCCGCCGTCCTTCTTCAACGTGTACGTCAACGTGTGCGCCAAAGCTCTTCAAGGCGAGCTTCAACTCTCAGTGTCCTGATTAAAGCTTAGCTCTCAAACCGAGGCGGACGATATGATATCCTACTGTACATTTCCCGTCGTGTCTTGAATGAGATGCTAACCATGTGTTATAGATATGAGCCTTTCTCTGGGAAAATGGGGCTTAATGCATGTGCTTTAAGTGTCGTCCTAGATTAGCTTGTGCAGTCCGAAACAAGTTATGACGATGAAGCTATATTCGTTATCACCGTGTAAAGGTGTTTGTGTCTTGCCGAGAAAAGTGTTTGCGTGCGAAATGTTGAACAACCTTAAAAGCTAAGACATGCAGCAACTAGAACACGCCCATTACTTCTATCTGAAGCATACACTAACTCACTATACATCGGACAAAGCCTGAAGCTCTGATGGATGCACTTCCCTGGAGGCATATAATGATAAACAGATACCGGTACTACCATTTTACGGTCATCTCCCTCTTGGAGCTCGAGCGAAGGGCATTCTCATAAAACTTATGTTAATTAGATTGTATCATCAATACTAGGTTCCTGACACAGTTGGTACTCTATATAAAAATACGGGCCCAACTGATACATATTTAACTTCACTTATGCTACATTTCTAATGAAATATTCCAGGAAACGTAATCGTCAAACAGCGAGGCGACACTGTTGAAAGAATGCTGGAACTCGAGCTCCGACATCGCCTTTTTAAGCATTTCCATCCGCAATTGCACCTTTTATAGTTATCGATGCGTCACGAGAGTCCCATCTGAGACGCTGTCCCTTATGAAAGTGTTGGCGTGTAATTGCTGCCTGCAACCTTTGCGGCAGCCAACGTAGTGCCGCCGCTTTCATCAACTGTGCGATCGTGAACACGAGCATATAGTGTTCATGTGCGAATCTGAAACATTTTTTATTTTATTTTTTTTTTGGGGGGGGGGGGGATATTGTTTTTGCCCTGTCTGTTGGTTTGTTTGTTTGCGTCAAACTTTAACATTGGCCATAAATTTTTCAATATTGAAGATAGCAACTTGATATCTGGCATGCATGTGTAATCTCAAGGAGCTGCACATTTTGAGCGGTCAATGTGAATGGTCAATGTCAAATGTCAAGTTTTGCAATATTGAATATAGCAACTTGATATTTAGCATGCATGTGTATCTCACGGAGCTGAGTGAAAGGTCAAGGTCATCATTCAAGGTCAAATGTCAAGGTTAAGGTCAATTATATGGGGGGGACATAGTGTTTCACAAATACATCAAGTTAATTTTGCCAATTTACCAAAACGTGAAAAGGCCTCTTTAATAACAAGTAAAATGATGCATTTGTAAAAATCTCATAGACATTCGATTATATCGCTTTCTTTAAACATCATCGTTCTTCAAATGCAGAGTAAATATGTCACATTAGTCGTTGACGGTTTTTGACCATACGAATATTGTCTCCTAAATACACTTTAAGAGCAAACAACTTGACAGAAATCTAAAAGAATAAGGTTTTATTTATATAAACGAAGATCAGATGGCAGTTCACATAATAATGCTGTTATTTATTAAAAAATATTTCCATGTACAACCACGAGTATTTTAATATGGCAACAGAACATGTACATATGAGACAATACAAAAGAAGGTAGCTAAGTATAAATTCTCTTGTACAAGATGAGTCCATTTAGCATTAAAGTCGACACCCGTATTTAAAGAACGACACATGCTAATTTAAAACATGCGCGTAATTAGTGGTCAGTTGTATCACAACCCCGGCTGTACGTCAACACTCGTGATCCGATCACCAAGGGCACTTTTCCTGAACGGTCTTCGTGAATTTTCCGAACTTTAGACCTTTATCCTGTAGGACTTGCTTCAATTTATCAGTGACGTCATCGGGCAGATTGGTTCCACGCGCGAGAATCCAGTAGATCTCCGCGCGCGCAAACCCCTCGAGGTTTGTGCACGAGTACACGAGCGACCACGTGGCGTAGTCCGTTTCAACCACCCAGTAATTGGCTTCCGGTGATGCTGGAACAACAACATAGTTCTACTTGAAATCAATGTAGGGCTATAAGATTGTACTGAAACAACAAAGGAGACTGTTGCCAAAGGTCCAAATACAGTGTAAGAATATAATGCTTTTTAATTGTCTATCAGGATGCACGTCCATGTACATAAATATCTGGTAGCAAAGATAAGTTAACAGTGATGTAAAGAAATCACAGTTTTGTTTTTAAAGGATATGATGCCTTCATCAGTCATAACACGGACATGTGCATAGCGTAACAACCCAAAGACATTCAGCCGCAGCTAAAAACATGAACTAATTAACATAATGATTTTTATTTATTTCAGCGCGTAATGAAATAACACCACAAATAATTGATACCCGCATTATACACTACGTACTTCCAAGCTGAACGGTCAGTTTGGACCTATCGTTGGCGTCCTTGTAGTAGGCAGTTCCGGTCGTGTTCTCCTTACTTCCGTCGGGCCTGTTGGTGCGTAAGATGTATTATATATGATTCGCGTCATGCGAAAATGGGTTCTATGCCATGTGCGGCCAGCGGTGCTACATGCAAGTCCGGTCAAGAGCTACCCTGTCCGCTATAAAGTCACGCTCGGTTCCGTGATCTCATTATGGGACAGTGCAGCTCCTAACCATACTGTGCGAATGATTAGGTTGCTCTGGAGCTCCGCTTGCCGCATCTGGCATAAGACTAATTTTTGCATGGCGCGGGTTACAGCAATATGATTATATGATAGTCCACTTTCTCATGTGTAGCAATGAGCATCGAAATGTGTCATATTCAAATGCCCGATAGAGTGCATGAGTATCAATACGAATCCAAATAATGTGTTTGTAAATATTGTTTTTGTTAATAAATGAAATATGATAGTATTGAGTATATTTATACATGCAAACATAAAGTCAATCGAAATGATTCGTTTAAGATTCAGCAATTTAAAATATAAAAGAATAATACAACATCAACATATGAATTTCAAGCGAAAAGTACATGCCTGAGGTCCTCATTGAGCACAAACACCTCGATTGCCGGCGTCAGTGTGTACACCGCTCTCGTGCACGTCTTATCCATCTGACCTGCGAAAAACGTCTTCTCTATCTCGTTCCAGGCACCAGAGTACTAGAATGTGACATAGAAAAGAATAGAATATAATATAATAGAACAGAATGAAATGAAATAGAATATATAAAAACTAAACTTTGCATATAATATAAAGAATACGTAGAACATAGCATATAATAGAGTATAGTAGAATATCATAAAATATCATTCAATATCATATAATATCATAGAATATAATATCATAGAATATAATATAAAAGGTTTATTCAATATATACAATAGACAAACCGTCCATGACAATACATGATCAAAACATAGTAACATATATATAGGCATGACATGTGATCAGTATTGAAATTCATAAGTTGTTTAAAGAGAATATTATGTGAGTTTGGGATAAAGATCAAGTTTATCATGCGAGGCTTAGAACCGATGTAGCGCGAGGCTTGCCGAGCGCTATAACATGGTTCGTGCCGAGCATGATGAACTAACTTGATCTTTATCCAAAGCTCACATAATATTCTATTTATCCTATTATTTCCTCACAATGTTCCATTAATAACTGTCAAATATGGCATTTTTTGACGATTTTGTTTTTCCGTAGTTGACAAAAACAGATTCTCCATTTTTTGGAAAAACCCAAATCTGATCTAAAATTAGCGATAGTATAAAGCTCATGTTTATACGATCGTTGTTATACTATCGATTTTCATCTGGTAACACAGGTGGTTAGCGTGTGGCTATGATATTAATTAGTGAAAACATCATTTTGAATGATAAATAATCATATTATAACGAAAAATTAAATTTTATGGAAAAAAAATTCACTATCAAATATATATATAACATTTTGATAGTGAATTTTTTTCAGAAAAGTTAATTTTTCGTTATAATATGATTATTTATCATTCAAAATGATGTTTTCACTAATTAATATCATAGCCACACGCTAACCACCTGTGTCTGGTAATAGGATAAAATAAAGTATCAATACATGAAAAGGTTTAGGATACATTATTTTTGGATTACAACATTTAGAATATATTTAACAATCAATGCTTTAAACGGTAACATCAAAAACAACAAAGACGAATCTACTAGAGAGCGAGAAGTCAAGTCTGGGTAATGCATTATAGACAATTAATCATAATAATATTTATACAGGTTTCTTCGACTAAATGCTTTATGTACATGCATAGCTAAGTTTCTGTTGGTACTTGTATTATCCGATTGCATTATTTCAATAAATTTTATAATGTTTGGTCTTTTCCAGTAATATTTATTTATATACAATTTCCTAATATCATCATATAAAGAGCATTCTAATAAAAAAAATGATATTCATCCTCAAGAACATTGCAATGCTGACATTTTCTATCTTAAAATGGTATGGCTGCAGGTTTGTGCCGTCTGCCTGATTCTATTTCTAATCTAATAGAATGGAATGGAATGGAATGAAATGGAATAGACTGGAATTAAATCGAACAGAATGAAAATGGAATTGAATAGGATGTGATGGAATGGGACATACTGAAATGGAATAGAATTAAATAAATCGATTTGAATTGAATGGAATAAATCGAATCGAATAGAAATAATAGAATATAATAGAATATAATTTAATGGGATGCAATGGAATAGAATGAAATGGAATTGACTACGATGGGGTGGTATGGACTATGATAGAATGGAATTGAATAGAATGGAATGGCTGGGAGAAGAATGGGATGGAAATAAATGTAATGGAATTGAATAGAATCTGATGGAATATAATGAAATTGAATGGAATATAAAGGAATTAAATAGAATGGAATGGAATGAAATTACGTATAATGGAAAAAAAAGAATGAAATGTAATGTAATATAATAAAATATATAACACACAAACCAACAACACTTTAAGATTGTTGGCCGTGACTGCCGCCCGAAATATCAACAATATATAATATTTTAACTATAATGGTTATCAATATCCATCCCATTTTTTATTTGTATTCTTGAAAGATTTGAACAACATAATACCTGATATGTATACAAACCACTCGTCCACCGAATCTTCGTTTATAGTCGACATACAATATTAGAAAATAATCTCTACAAACCTTTTCAAGATCAAAATCAGGCTGTGTAGCGAATGATTTGCATAGTCCTGGTCTGACCTCCTGTGCCCGCACGCGTTCATGTTGCCATAGCATAACCATAGCAACCACCACCACGTTCCATGGTCCGAATAGCCGCATGTTTCACAATCGGTTACACTGTATAAAATAGAGGTTTCGTAACGTTTAAGTTAATATCATTACCACAATAACGCTCTTGGATGTATGTTTATCAGTCAGACCTGTGGCCTAGTTGTTTTATCTTTCTAGAACAACGTCTTATGTAACTGGTATCCTACTAAAATCGTAGACCAGTTACCCCCTAAAATAAGCTAGTAATCTGGGCCTGTTTGCTACACTATACGTGACATACTACGGAATGAGCGCGTTGCTTTACAAGTTCGACCAGCGTTTTTACCGAACTGCACTGGGAAGCACTTTACAACTCTTGCGTAATTCATGAAAACATAACATACGCGATTATTAGGTCACACAAAGGAATATCGACAAGGCAAACCATTTTACATAGATGAATTACAACGTGAACACACTTGCTCTTTAATCTGCTTTACAAAATGCAACAAAAACGATTGTAATTGTCAACAAATCAAAACTACATGTATTCAATAATAACGTATTTATATTATGATAAAATCAATAATTGAACGTAAGAGAACCCTGCGAAAATTTATCCAGAAAACACATTTTTTAGTCACATACTCCTGAGGGCTTACTAAAAAATTTTTTTTCGAAACGTAATAGGCAAGAAGTTAAAAAATTGATTTTGGGATTCAAAACAAATGAATAATTTTGTTAGAATTACCGCTATACAACCACGCTGCCTATAAACATCCTCAGGTTCAAATGCTAACATTTAAAATGCACGTAAACGCTTTTTAAAGGAATCAACAGTTTCTTGCTCATGTAATGCATTGTTAAATATTGTATATCATCTTATTTGTGCATCTTGACATTTTCTAATTCTATAAAGGGTCTTGTGGGATAAAACGTGAGTGTATTTCGGTAAACGTGAAATTCACTGCTCACCGGGACTACGGGGGAATGTTTGAAGTGGTCATATCCCAAATAACGTGAGCAACATGAGCAAATATCAGAGGTTACGAAGCGCTCCACGCCTTATCTCTTTGGTCAACAAATGGTCCGCAAATGGCAACAACAATAGGCCGTAGCCTGAGCATTACTTGGACGCGCTGGGTCATCGTTGGCTCAGTTAGTACTACAAAGTAACTAAAACGTACGGAAAGAGTACTTCGGAGTATGGCCGGGTGCTTTGTTATGTATTTTCCGTACGCGAGGTACGTTGATGTATACATGAACTTAAGAGTACTTGAGTCGAAAATTACCAATTGAGTATTACTAGGTGGGGACAGTTTTACATCCGTTTCGGCATCACACGTTACGACGGTATGACTTGTATACGCTTAATCGGTATTATATGTTACACCAATATATATTTCAGCATCAACTATCAAGCAACATAACTCGGTTGTTGTGGTTGTTGTTGGCAAAGCTGATTCTCGGGAGACTGCTGATGCGCTCATGAATTTTTACATCTTGAGGCAACGCCTGCTGTCGCAGATGCGGGGGTGGCAGTCCTTGTTGCACGTCACGCACACAAAGTTGCTTGAAGTCGGGGAAGGACGGGTTGCGCTTTTCTCAGGCTTGTCTTTCGACTTGCACGCTCGCTGACGCTGTGTATCGACTGCCGCAATATGCGATCGTCGACCACAGTCTCTCATAACGATGTAGCGATGCCGCTTGAAGACTCTCTAGAAAGAATTCGTGTACCTGAGGACTGGGAGATCCTCTTCTGGCCGAACATTAAGTTTTTTTTGGTTAGGAGTTCATCCTCCATTCGGCGCACGTGACACAGACAGCGGAGGCGGTCATGTTTTAATGTCGTATCAATATTAATATCATCATACTTAGCAGCAACAGCACCAACAATCCCGAGTTCTATGTGCATTAGGATCGACATATCATCATACCCATCAACATAAAAAGTTGTTAAAGGACTTTTATTAAGTCAGTTCGTCTATCTATCCGTCCTTGTGAAATAGTAATGTAATGTTATGGCATTTTTTTGTGTCTCGAACAAAATTTATGGATTGGCTACGCCTTTTTTTTCACATTTATAAATTATGTAACTTTAATTTAAAAAAAATTCCAAAAGTTATTTAGGTCATTTATACAATCAGGTGTTATAAAAACAAAATTGCTCAACGATAAGTTCACATAATTCATTAAAGGCCTTAGAACAACGGAAGCAGTACTATGACGCAAGGGACACTTTACACGTCGGCCGCCGTTTGCTTTTTGTGTTTGGGGGCCGTGAGCACTCAAGTGTTCGGACCAGGTTCCTGTCCCAACGTAAATGCGCAGAGTACGTTCAATCTAACGAGGGTAAGTGGTATTATATAATGGCATTTCATTGTTGCCTGCTTAGTTTGTTGTATTATATAATGGCATTTCATTGTTGCCTGCTTAGTTTGTGGTATTATATAATGGCATTTCATTGTTGCCTGCTTAGTGTGTGGTATTATATAATGGCATTTCATTGTTGCCTGTTTAGTTTGTGGTATATTATATAATGGCATTTCATTGTTGCCTGCTTAGTTTGTGGTATTATATAATGGCATTTCATTGTTGCCTGCTTAGTTTGTGGTATTATATAATGGCATTTTATGGTTGCCTGTTTAGTTTGTGGTATATTATACAATGGCATTTCATTGTTGCCTGCTTAGTTTGTGGTATATTATATAATGGCATTCCATTGTTGCCTGTTTAGTGTGTGGTATATTATATAATGGCATTTCATTGTTGCCTGCTTAGTTTGTGGTATATTATATAATGGCATTTCATTGTTGCCTGCTTAGTTCGTGGTTTATTATATAATGGCATTTCATTGTTGCCTGCTTAGTTTGTGGTTTATAATATAATGACATTTCATTGTTGCCGGCTAAGTTTGTGGAATATTATATAATGGCATTTCATTGTTGCCTGCTTAGTTTGTGGCATATTATATAATGGCATTTCATTGGTGCCTGTTTAGTTTGTGGTATATTATATAATGGCATTCCATTGTTGCCTGCTTAGTTTGTGGTATATTATATAATGGCATTCTATTGTTGCCTGCTTAGTTTGTGGTATATTATATAATGACATTTCATTGTTGCCTGCTTAGTTTGTGGTATATTATATAATGGCATTCCATTGTCGCTTGTTTAGTTTACATTAATATGTACAATACGTTGTGTAGAATACACGTATATGTACTGGCCTTTTTTAATGATAACCATGCGGAAGACAATATTCCTTACTGGTCCGGTGATGGTAGGATTTCTTGGTATGGCTTTTTCCAAGCTCATTAAACTGTCCAGTCGGGGAGGGGGTAATGTCTGTTGACCTCACATTTCTGAATACAATTACTAATATCTAAAAAGATACCAAGATTATGTTTAGAATCAATTTAGCAGATATGTTGCAAAGACCCTTGACTGGTGCTGTTATACAGCGAATTTTTTCGTGTACGGCTGTGCAATTTTAATATGAAATTGTTTATCGATACATTAATAACGGTTGTGAGTCCTCTGCGTTATACAACAAGATTGTTTTGATTATATTTTGGCCCGATAATATATTTTTCAATACGAATTAAGTTCGGAATGATCGTACGTGTTGTGTGAAGAACTTTGCAAACACCCACTATTGTTCTTCGGCCCGCGTCTTGTTAAAATGGGTCGTAATCCGACACCTTTTCAGTTGCTCTTTCTGGTCAATAGCTACGCTGTCCGCTATTAAGTCACGCAAAGTTTCGTGGTCTGTTAGCAGACAGGGTTGCTCTTTACAAGAGCGCGCAACTGCGCAGACTTGTCTGGAGATACGCTGACTGCATATGGCATAAGAACCATTTTCACATGACGCAGTCATTTCTTTGTTTATGGCATGTTGCAATTGAGATTTAATGAGTCGTGTTCTGAGAAAACTGTGCTTAATGCATGTGCATAAAATGTCGTCCCAGATTAGCCTGTGCAGTGTCTGCACATGCTAATCAGGGACGACACTTTCCGCTTTTATGGTATTTTTAGTTTCAAGGAAGTCCCTCCTTACCGAAAATCAAGTTTAGGCGGAAAGTGTCGTCCCTGATTAGCCTGTGCGGACTGCACAGGCTAATCTCGGACGACACTTTACGCACATGCATAAAGCCCAGTTTTCTCAGAACGCGGCTATTGATTATTGGGTGTGGTGTATCGCTACAGTACCTGGGTGACTGGTTCGAGCAGTACAGATTTTACGCTGCGTTCGAGAGCGGCCAGGATTGCGCCAAGGCAAATTACCAACTCAAACCTGACGGTCACATCCGCATTTTCAACAGTGGATTTAAGTACGTAGCCATGGATGCGTGTCCGATACTATTGAGAATATTTTAATGTCCCCCACCACTATAGTGGGGGATATACTGTTTTTGCCCTGTCTGTTGGTTTGTTTGTTGGTTTGCGTCAAACTTTAACATTTGCCATAACTTTTACAATATTGAAGATTGCAACTTTATATTTGGCATGCATGTGTATCTCATGGAGCTGCACATTTTGAGTGGTGAAAGGTTAAGGTCATCCTTCAAGGTCAAAGATATGGGTCAAAATCGCTCATTTAATGTACACTTTTGCAATATTGAAGATAGCAACTTGATATTTTGCATGCACGTGTATCTCATGGAGCTGCACAATTTGAGTGGTGAAAGGTCAAGGTCAAATATATGGGGACATACTCATAGTGTTTTACAAACACATCTTGTTTAAACTAGCTCTTAACATTGAAGCTATTTATTTTTCTTTCAATGAATGTACCCATATATACGAGTCGCGCTCTGAGAAAGCGGGTGTAAAATGCATGTGCGTAAAGTGTCGTTCCAGATTAGCCTGTGCCGTACTGCACAGGCTAATCTGGGACGACACTTCATGCAAGTGCATTAAATTCCATATTCCCATAGCGCGTTTCATACAACTTGTAATACTGGTTTTGAATTTATCTCAACCACGCTTGGCTCTTTTTAGGAACGGGAATCCCGTCAACGCCACAGGTGACGCCTACGTAGCAGATCCGGTGAATGCCCCCGCAAAGTTGAAACTGAGGTTTTCATCTCGTAAGTACACACACAATTCCATTAAATGAGATATATAAACGAAGTTATTTGTGAACTACACACACAGTCTTTAATCCAATAGTCCCAGCTATTCTTTTGGGCATTTACAAAATGCGTCATCCGGATCTACGCTAATTTGAACAAGAAACATATATGTAGGTATAAAGAATGGTGAAGCATTTTATCCAACACATGTGTCAGCTTAGTTTGAACCCACATACTGTATTAGTTGTTCCCTACATTTTGGCAAATTCCGTACTAAGAACAATTACCGGAAAAATCGTATTATAAACTTAGGTAAATTTCGAAAGCTGACCTAAACGTTAACAACCAATATCAGTAACAACTGTAACACAAACTTAACATTAATTCAAAAGCCGATAGAAACAGCGTTGTCTACCGTTAAGGTCGCCGTGACGTGGTGGTAATGGTGTCTGCCTAGCGACTAGGTCATAGGTTCGATCGCACTTGTGGGAGCGTTCTTTTGATCCCCCCCCCCCCCCCAACAGGCAACAATAACTGGTTCTACTCATGAAACCGATAGTTTTCCAATAAGCCTTAGGCTTTCGATGCAATCGAGCTACAATAATTACGTTTAAACCCTTTCCCACTCACAAGCAAACTGAAAATGGCTAGGTGCAAACAACATAAAACCGGAAAGCCTGCGAGAAACTCGCTTTCTCGCAGTCTGTTAAGGTTTTATGCTGTTTGCTGCTCATCAGTATCTAAGGGTTGGAGTTGAAGCATTTTAAATTTGAATTTAGAAGGAAAGGTCTTTAATCAAATATATATTTCTTGGGGACTACACATGCGTAAAAATACGTATCTTAGTGTTAAAGGGTTAATTTAATGGTATGTAAGTGTTAACTAATGTCTAATTGCAGTGGCCCCCTACGGCGACTATTGGGTGATAGATACGGACTATGACCACTATACCTTCATCTACACGTGCAGCAACGTGCTAGGCCTGACGCACTACGAGTTCGCGTGGATACTCACGAGATCGCCGGTGATTTCGGAGGACGTCAAGACGAAACTATTCAACGAGGCTAAGGCTTTAAAGATCGATACGACCCATTTTGCAACCCAGAACAGAACAAACTGCCCAGATGGCATTGCGCTATAATCGTTTTTCTTGTTTAAGTTGTTTTTCAAATGATATTACTTTTTAACTTTTTGTAAATACAATAAAATTTTTAATAATTAAGTGTTTTGTTTTTCAAAGAGGGCCATGACGGTATTTTTAGTTCAAGTAGCATTTCATTTGGATAAATTTCATATATTAAATAATTTAAAGATAACAATTCTGACCAGGTTTTATAAAGATTAAACAAAATAGAGGTCTCTGGTCGTTTCAGTTCGAGCTCAAGTCTGCTGAAACTTTTTCCAGCCAAGTAAGATTTAAGGGCATTAGAACCTTTTTTCTTGCAAATAATAACATGTTGTTAATAGATGGTAATTCGAGCAATGAGGCATTTAGATAGCAGACAAAACCAACCAGCTTTGAAAAGTCATGAAGAAATATCATTTATTATGAAAGCAAGTATATAAAACAACGTCATTCGAACAATGGCATCAAGACTACCAAAATGCAACAAAAATAGTTGCGAATGAACAAAAAAATCAATAACATCTCAGATCTAATAAAATACAAGATGTGGGTGAACACAGCATAAGTTCATGACATTTGACCTGCGAATACATTTTTTTCTTCAAACGTGTCTGCAAGTTTTAAAATGATACTATATTCCACGTCTACAATTTGATGATGGATTTCACTCATTCCTGATCACTTTTCTTAACATCTGACAGAAAACAACATTTTAAACAAACATCTCAAAGGAAAAGAAACAACAAATACCGATCTCATTAAAAATTTGTTCAAAACAAACTATTTATGTTTGTACGTGGATAACTTAAACCAATTAAAATAAGTTTTCAACAGTTCATGATGCCGATGAAAACGGTTTGTATTGTGTAAAGAGTTTTGTGGATTTAAAATCAAATTATGCACATTATATGGTAAGTTACCCTATCAAATATACCTTTTAAAAGCATGTAGTTATCTTTAAAGATTTACACATTTCATATCAAAATACATACTCTTTTATCGCTCATTCCATTCACAAGCCAAAACATAAATAAAACTTCTCTTACAGGTGTCAATATCCTTATACATTTATGTATATTGTCATTTCTGCATCTAGGATGCGTGCAAAAATAATTAAGTAAAAAATCTTCACATGCAATTTGTATACAAAGCCACCAATAATAAAAACATCGTGCCAAATGTACAAGGGTAATTATCAAGCAATCTCAGTGGATTCTTAATTAAGGCAAATCTTATACCACAGATGACATCACAGACCCATGGCCAGCTTACTCAAACAAATAACATTTAATAAGTCTTACAGCGTATCATATGAATAAACAATTGGTGAATATGATTGATACAATAATCTGTATGTACAGCCCAATACTGGTCACTAACCTCAATGGACTTGAATGCAATTGAGCCACACAGCACATACTATTCCTGTAATATTCATTTAAAATATTTTGCAAATTCATGTTCTGAGTGTGACATCACTGTATCATATCTTCATACCAGCATTTATGTAACGATACTCATACTATTAAATTTGTGTGTATTTAACAATGTTGAAAAACACCTAGCATATGCAATATTGCGACATCATTTTGTTTATTTACATTATGTAATTTGATGCTTAGTTTCAGACATCTTCTCTTGATCACTTCCAACATTAAGACAGAACAAATCAATAATGATGGATCAAACAGTTCAAAGATGTTGCAAATGTGTGGAAAATATAATCATTCTTGCAAGTGTTTTAACTCTTCGAGTCATTCTTTATACAATGTAATAAACATTTAAAGAATTGCAGATAAAAAATAATTCATGTTTTTAAGCCAATACAATAATTTATATCAAACTTTCCTTTCTAGATAGTTGACTGAATAGTCGATTATATGAAAATGTAACGCATAATCTTGACAGTGAGAACTATAGAGAAATGGATGACAGATTAAGTATTATTAATTTACCAGAAAGAATGTTGAGTACATATTATAAGCAAGAAACCAATGAACAAATACTAGTACATTTTAATTAAAACGTTCAGCATTTTCACATTAACCCTGCATTCTGATTGGATCATAAGCTTGTGTGACCTTTAATTAATTTCCCCATGAACCCACTACATATGCAAATTAAATCACAAAAGATTCAAGACCCTTGTACTTTTTCATTAACAAGTGGCAATGCCAGCGAGAATACAGGGTGTACATGATATTTACGTAGAATACAGGTTGTACACCAGTAATTGCAAATCATGTCATTGCATTGTAGGAATGAAAACGTCAAGAGGTTCAACCAGTTAAGACCAAAAGGGAAATTAGATTATTACGCCAGCAAATTCAGATTTGATACAGATTACATTGTTATTATAAGAATTGAATAGCATTTTATGAATATCCGAGGTTATGGAGTTTCTGGAAAATGGCGCCTAATTAATGCATAAATGCCCTCTGTTGATAAACAAATTTAGAGATTTTTTTCAAGACAGTACATAAACCTATGAAAAGTCGAAATATTCTTGCTGAGTTGATATTAGCCAATGGTTTCAGAACTGGAAGATTAAGGAAAAGCTTGTGTGTTAGAATAGATATTTGCTCCAATAACTCCAATGTCATAAGCAACCTTGCAGAAAATGTAAGCAGACATGTTCTTTAACTGTTGAACAATACAACATGAAATGAAATACTCCTACCTATCAAGTGTGACATCTAACACAGAAAAAATGTACCCAATCATCAGTACACAAACATTAACCCTTTCAGTGCGGGAACCGAGTTTTGAAGGTCTTTGCAAACAGTTTGGATCCAGATGAGACGCCACAGAACGTGGCGTCTCATCTGGATCCAAACTGTTTGCTATTCTGATAGTAATTTTTGAAAAAAATTCGAAGAAATGCTAATTGTAGAAATTCAGCAGACGACATTTTAGCAGACGATAAATTTCCCAGCATGCAAAGGGTTAAGGACAACTCTAAGGGTTTATATGCCATTTAAAAATGGTCTCTGCAGCAATAACCCCATTACAACAGTTCAACGAACCAAAAATAGATACATATTTCAGTTTGAAATTCAAAACAGACACAAAACCCAATATTTAATTCATTAAAGTTAACACAAATAAATATGAACGATATGGTATGACATTTTAAGTGATAAATGCGTAGATTGCTAATTGTTGACAGAATCCAAAATGTTTAATGAAGTAAGAACACATTACACTGAACCAAAATGATCCTATGCCACATACGAGTTCAAAATCATCAAAAAACATTGTAATTAATTTCTTTAATAAAGTTTAAATTGCATTTTAATTCTTCCAAATGCAGTTAACACTTCATTATATAATGATATAACTAATGGTTCATAAACAAAATTAATGTAGAGTTTAGAAAATTCCCTAGTTAAAATAGCCATTGGTTAGTTTACTGAATGAATCTTAATAAAAACAACGTGTAAATATTAATAAATTGTAACAAAAGACTCAGAAGATAACCATCTGATTTTCGTGTCTTTGTTCAAACTTTCAAAAATGAGGTGCCACATGTTTCAATATGAAATTCATCTTAGATAACAATATTATACAAGAGTGATGGCCTGCTAATAACATTATGTAAATACAAATGAACCAGAAGCATCAATGGTGAAACAAGTGTAGTAAATCATAAATCATAAATGCAGATCTACATAAACTACACCAACAGGGTCAGCCATCTAAACATACGTCTGACGACTGCTTAACGGGAAGAAACACTGGCCCGTATTCACTAACCCCATCTTAGACTTAAGAACAAAGAAAAGTCTCATACTCCATAAATATGCTAAAAAAGGTGCTTATATCATGAACGTATTGCTCTTAACAAAGAATTAAACATTTTAAGGTTTTAACTGCCATTCTTGACTTTACTTTCCAAAATTTTTAGTACAGTTTTAAGAATTATCTTTATTTTTTCACTTAAGTTGAAGAATTGGTTGGCAAATACGGGGCTGATGTAGTTCTAAACAAGGGACCTAGGACTCCATTTCATCTGGGTCGTAGGCCATGGGGTACCGTCAGGGGTTGGCGTAGTGGGCCGGGTACCCCAGGGGGAGGCCCTGAGGCACCTGGGCAACACGCCCGGCCAGCTGTGGGGCACCAGGAATCTGAAAACAACCAAAATATTTACAAAGTGATATTACTGATAATGAACCATTTATGAGTAGAAACACAATACTTAGTGTGAACTAGAAATGGCGCGGCAGAGGCCGACGCGTATCCCCCAAGCCGAATGTTGGTAGTAAAATGAGTGAAAATCTCTGACCCGGCCCCACCCAAACCCCCATAACTTTTGACCCAGGGGTCAGATCAAATTCCAAAAAAGTGCCCTGTCGCACATATGCTCATAGCTACCATGTGTGTAAGTTTGAAGGTTCTAGTGCTA
Organism: Dreissena polymorpha; assembly: GCF_020536995.1. Lineage (NCBI taxonomy): Eukaryota > Metazoa > Mollusca > Bivalvia > Myida > Dreissenidae > Dreissena > Dreissena polymorpha. Next base: position 71,632,967 of record NC_068363.1, on the reverse strand, counting down.
ATAGTGTAGGAGGAGATAGTGGCCAGGACGGATGGACAGACAGCGGAGATAACCAAATAATCCCCACGCTTTTCTGAGAAAATTGCAATTGACCTTGATTTTATGACTAAATATGAACTATAATGAAACAGGGGCATTTTAGAAACCAATGAGAGGAATACCCCCATTAATTCCAGTTGTTTTACCATTAATGGGCAGAATTTTGCTACAATGATGCCAAGAGACTAAAATTTCTTAATTTTCATCACTTGGTCAAGTTTTTTGAAGAGTATTAATGAGAGATATTTTTTCAATGCAACATTTGATTTTTTTTTAACAAATATGCTGAATAACTTTGGAATTAAATATATTGACAGTTGTAACGTTTATTTGACTACTAACAATTGGAGGTTAAAATCTTCTGACTCTTGGTTTTCAAAACCGAGTGAAATCACTGCATGAACATTTGTGTGAATCACCCTGCCGCACCTGAGCCTGTTGGAACTGCAAGCCTGCATATGGGTTGGACGGGTACAGGGGATGCCCCGCGTAGGGGTTCTGTGCAGGGATCTGCAGAGGGGTCAGCTGGGAGTTGATGTAGGTCGGGTACGGGTTACCCGCCTGGCTGGATAGCGATGTCGTCGTGACTGGCATCTGCCCCGCCAGGGTGTACTGCAGGGAGTAGGCTTGACCTGGCGTCAGTGGGTAGCCAGCAGCTGATATGACAAAAGCATGTGTGCAAGGAACAGTTAACACTATACCACTCAGATACGCACTTTGACATAATAACCTTTCTAACAAGATTAAAGTTGAAAAGGCTTCATTTCCAACCCTAAGGAACTGATGAACAGCAAACAGCATAAAACCTTAACCCATTTATGCCTAGTGGACTACCCCATCCTTCTAAATTGGATCAATTTATTTTTTTATTTAGAAAAAAATAAACTAGAAATCCCTAATTTTGAAAATATGGAGTTGCAGTGTATTTAAAATATTTCTTACAGAAATTCCTTTAAGCAAACAGCGCAGACCCTGATAAGCCGCAACATGTGGCGTCTCATCTGGGTCTACGCTGTTTGCCAAGGCCTTTTTTCTAGATGCTAGGCATAAATGGGTTAACAGACTATGAGGTACTCGCAGACTGTTCTGGTTTTATGCAGGTTGCGTAATGCATATGGCAATTTTTACTTTGTTTCTGAGCAGGAAAGGGGTTAAGTGCTTTTGTTTCGTTTAATTGTAACTGAATTTGATACTTAATAGTACAACTAGAAACAAGAGGGCCTAAAGGCCCAAAGTTGCTCACCTAAGATATAAAGGAACTGACCTGAACTGTGCAGCCCAAGATGTCATCAGATCAATGTTCTGACCAAGTTTCATGAAGAGTGAACAATAAATGTAACTTTTAGAGTGCTAACAAAGTATTACTATATACCAGCCATATTAAGATAAATTCCCTGCCCCTGGTCGCCATATTTTTCAATAGACGAGTACCATTTTTGAACAATATATGTGACTTTAAGAGCATTAACAAGTTTTTTTTTATCGCCACATAAGCAGGGGTGTGATTGAGGTGAATCGCATGCATAACGCAATGACAAACCTTAAAACAGACATTTAAATAAACACCATCTTAAACTTATCAACAATATTATTTTATGAAAATCGTTTTAAAATCGCTTAACATGTTATGCAAAGTCACCAATATTCATTGTGATCAAAATCAATGAGCGTTCTGATACCTGCGAACAATGACAGCAATCTTTCGTTTGAGCTCAATGCCTTTACATTCTACATAAGGTCAACAATGTTACAGTGTTCAACTAACAATTTTTTACCACAGTTGACATAGTTCAAGATTTTTTCACATGAAATTGATGAATAGAATGTGACTTCAGCCTTACCAAGACAGTCAATCTTCTGTACCCATTCAGAAAGTGGTATCACTTTTGGATTTATACCCACTGTTGTTTCTTCCCTTTCCCATTTAAATTTGTTTTTCAATAATTATTAAATCTCCGAGAATTTGTGAGATTATTTCGTTTGTCTTCATTAACGCTTCACAAAGGCACCATTTGCAATCGAATCAGCAAAATATGAAACACATTTTAAAAGACCCATTTTAATTGGAAGATTGAGAAACGACAGCCAATGACATTGCTCGTTTAAAACAAGAGCACCGCACAACGGGCACCACGCTCGTCTGCGAAAGCTTGTCAGATTTTTTTTTTAGAGGTCACAGTGACCATGACCTTTGACCTAGTGACCCAACAAGAGATGTGTTTGTCAGAAACACAATGCCCCCTACTGCGCCACTTTGAAATAAAATTGCTATTAACATTTGGCAGGTATATGTATAGACATCATCTCCCTTTAAAGCTTTATTACTTCCCTTGGATTTTTCCAATCCAACCGCCAGGGGGTGGGATGGGGGGAGGTTTGTAAACAGTAAAAAATGACCAAGTCAGACATCACTGACAACCAAGGCCTGTGGTTTATCAAAGAGATCATAGCTAGAGTTCATCAAGTATGTATGGACATAAGTTCTCTGGCATTTAATGAAAACTAGCATTCACAAATTAGAACAGGTAAGAAATGATAATTATATCAAGAGATGTGTTCGTCAGAAACACAATGCCCCTTATTGCGCCGCTTAATATAAAATTGCTATATATCATTTGCTTCCCTTGAATTTTGTCCAATCCAACTGGGGAGTGGGGGGGAGGGTCTCACAGTCAATTATGACCATGTCAGACATCACTGACAACCAAGGCCTGTGGTTTAAAAGTAATCATAGCCAAAATTGATCAAGTATCTATGGACATAAGTCCACAGGTATGTAATGAGCATTAAAGAAATTATAATTATATCATTTAAAAAAAACACTTTTGACAAATCAATCATTTGAGTTATAAATAATCAAAATAATAAATCTGTACAGTAACTGTCAAAAGAACATCCATTCTTGGTAAGGAAATATATAATATGAGATTTATAATTATATAAATTACTTCCCTTAAAAATAATTGTCTCTAACAAATCTCTATTTTAGTAGCAAATAATTAAAAGCCACTACCGTGACTGTGATTGACCACTCGAAATGTTCGGCTCCATGAGATACACATGCATGCCAAATATATACAGTGGCTATGTTCAATATTAAATAATTTTCTCCCTTTTTAAAGCTTATTACTTCCCTTAAATTTGTATTTTTTACCGTAGACCGTAAAGGATGACCTTGACCTTTAACCACAATGTGTTTGTCAGAAACACAAGGCAGCCTACAGCGCCGCTTTGATTTATTTAACAAAAGTATATACATGGGCAGGTCAGATAACTATGTCCATTTAAAGTTTATTACTTCCCTTGACTTTGTTTTTTCAACCCTAGACCCTGAAGGATGATGTTCACCTTGAAATTTTATCACTCAAAATGTGCACCTCCATGAGATACACATGCATGCCAAATATCAAGGTGCTATCTTCAATATTTAAAAAGTTATTGCCAATGTTAAGGTTTAAGCACGACGCCTACGGCGGACATCGGATGACGAGCTGGCTATGTCAATAGCTCAGGTTTTCTCCGAAAACAGCCTCGCTAAAAATGCTACGACAGAATACCAATGTGATATGCGGAGAGGTTTTGCAGGCCTCGGATTTTTCGGGCCACTTACGAAATACATCTGCGGATTCGGTCGTACTTTCACCCATTTTTTTTCCAATTTACGCGAATCTCAGAAATGACCTCGGACAACCCGATACATGGAAATCCGCTGATCGCAGAAAAATCACACCCCTGATAAGGAAAAATGCCCCAATCCCTGGTGGTCATGTATTTCAACCAACTGTAACCATTTTCAAACTCGTGCAAGATATCATTTGGACAATTATTCTGACTAAGTTTCATGAATGTCAGAAATAAATGAGGCCTCTACAGTGTTAAGTTGTTAACAAGGTTTTACTATAGCCACATATAGCCTCGAACGAGAAATTCCCCGCCCCCAGAACCATTTTTAAACTCGTCCAAGATATTATAACAACATATGTTCTGACCAAGTTTTATGAAGATTGGACTATACATGTGCAGAGATCGGGATATTTTTTTCTCTGATGGGATTACTGCCCCATAGATGAAACAAGAGGGCCATGATGGCCCTGAATCGCTCACCTGACTAACCAAATACAATCCCAACCCAGTTTTCATCAAAATAAACATTCTGACCAAATTTCATAAAGATTGGATGAAAACTGTGACCTCTATTGCCGACTGACTAATGGGGTTATTTACCCTCGGGACTTCGGTTAAAAACCATTGCCCGAGCACACTGCTTAACATAAAACTCTGCTTAAAAAAGGTCGAAAACGGCCATAAAATGGACAGCCCGATTTTACTGGGCTGTACCATTGATATAAATATAAAACTTTGCAGTGTTGGTGCGGTGCCTTAATAAAAATCTATTCGTTTAAAAATATCTATACTTATATTTAAGAAGCCTTATAAAAAAAACGCAGTACTTTACACTGGCTGGGCCTATTGCCGTTAAAAAGCGGCGTTTTTATTGGATGATACACTTATAAAACGATGGCGCTGATTGGCCGAAATTTCTTATTAAGGATTGCAAGTAGGTCAATCCGTTTATAAATAGAATTTTCCCTCGGCGGACGTTGCACTTTAACAAAAAGTAAACAATAATATTTTATACGCAAAGAATATAAATGAAAGAAAAGGATGAATAAATCCAAAAGAACTTGGACTTGTTTTATAGTTATAAATTACTATGTTTATGTTATGTTAAAAAAGGTCGAAAACGGCCATAAAATGGACAGCCCGATTTTACTGGGCTGTACCATTGATATAAATATAAAACTTTGCAGTGTTGGTGCGGTGCCTTAATAAAAATCTATTCGTTTAAAAATATCTATACTTATATTTAAGAAGCCTTATAAAAAAAACGCAGTACTTTACACTGGCTGGGCCTATTGCTGTTAAAAAGCGGCGTTTTAATTGGATGATACACTTATAAAACGATGGCGCTGATTGGCCGAAATTTCTTATTAAGGATTGCAAGTAGGTCAATCCGTTTATAAATAGAATTTTCCCTCGGCGGACGTTGCACTTTAACAAAAAGTAAACAATAATATTTTATACGCAAAGAATATAAATGAAAGAAAAGGATGAATAAATCCAAAAGAACTTGGACTTGTTTTATAGTTATAAATTACTATGTTTATGTTATGTTACTGTACTTCTTATTATTTATTATTATTTATATGATGTTGTTATTGTATGTTATTGTTTGTTTTGTTTTTTAAGGAGGAGAGAGAGAAAGAATAGCCCAATTTTTATAAGTAAAGATGGTGAAAACACACATTCTGTTGTATGTGGCATCATCATTACTAGACCCACTGTTCAGTATATACTGCAATGGGTTTGTTGGAGTCTTTAGACTTTGTGATCTGTGTTTTAAATGTTAGAATCCAAATAGGATTATTTTAATATAATGCTTATAGAAAAAGGACTACACAGATGTGTAATATGTTTGAAAAACAAAATAATAATACTTGATGGTTTTCCAGATCACAAAGTGGTTGAACATTGCCACTATATATTTATATACATAGTCAAGTACCATTATTATGTGTATATTTAAGGTTTAAACGAAATGCCACACAACAAGATCTAATCACTTGAGAGATATGTTTATCTATGAACATTAATTAGTAGGGATGCCAGAGCCTGATTTAACAGCTCTCAAATGTAAAGTGAAGTTGCATGTGTACATGCAATTATATGAAAAAGAAAGGAAAACAGACAATATATGATAACACATAGGGAGTATAACTCTCAATTATATATTAATGTTGCAATTGAGTATTGAGTTATTATAAAAGTAATGAGTATAAGTTTATGTATGTGGCTCAATGTTTAACACTTGCAGACAGGGAATATAGCCGTAATGCTCCAACATAAGATCCTGTCTGTATGGAACTTAAGGAGGATTGGGCTATGGAGAAGAGAAGTCCCCCCAGAGTGGCATTAAAACAATATTTAAAAGTGAGTTTAGTAAAAAACCCTTATATGTTAAGGGTAATAACTTACGTGTCTCCAAACGGTCACCTTTATAGGGCCACATAAAAATTAAAGGTAAGACAATGTGCTTTACAGTTAAAAATGAGACAAAAACAGCTAAATTTGTACAAAAGGTACATTATTTACAATATGTACAGAACTATATGCGTTTATATATTTAAAATACATGTTGCCACCCTGGAGGGTTGAAAGAAGAAGAGATTTTTGGAAGTGTAGGCCGATGTGAGTGGGGGAAAAAAAGAGCCAGCAGGGGTGATGTCACTCAGTTGAACTAAGGGAGGTAATTGTGGGGATGGAGTCTACAATGGTTGTTTCCCCTGGACCAGAGGGAGTGCACGGTAAATGAAAAATAGTTTGTATACTATTGAAGGAAAAGTGGTAAAGGTAAGATGTAAAATGGTAAAAAAACTAAATATTACCTAGATGCAGTATAACAACTCAAAAGGCTCCAATCCAACCAAAATTATTAATATATTGGTGATAACAATGGAGGGAATAGTACTAAAGTACCTTGTATGGTATGCAAAATGGCAATTAAACAGAAAAACCGAGGTAATTTGCTATATAAAATAGCAATTTAATATAAAATTGGGGAAATTTGCTATATAAAATAGCAATTTTAACATGAATTAGTGTAATACAGGGTAAAATGTTTGCTTTGGTGTAGAAATAGCAGTATTGAGAAAAAAATTAAGGCAATTTGCTATATAAGATAGCAGTTTTACACAAAAATAAGGAAATTTGCTACACAAAATAGCAGTTTCAACAAGATTTAATGTACTACAAGGTACAAAATTAGCAGTATCGACAAAGTCGACAATAATACCAAGGGATTGGTATAACCCAAGATAGGGCTAAATAAGTGTTTTTCATGGTATAAGGCCCTGCACCTTGCACTCCAGTCCGACATGGCTCTTCGAGTTTGAAGGGGAAAGGGTGGGGTGTCAAAGGGGAAGAGAGGGGGTGCACTGCAGCCAACAATCCCCGGTTACTGGACAGCCTCGTCCTTTCTTGTAGTAAGAAATGCCATAAAATATGATTATATTAAAAAACTGAAAAATGTAAATGGTGGACTAACGTCATACTCTCATAAAAAATGTATTAAAATAAGGAAGACCAGGTCAATGCCATTGGCCTGATTTAGAAAGGGCGGGGTAGAAAAATAAACCCATTAAAAACTAAAATAAAAGTTGTGTAAAAGCGACACAAATCCAACACAATCATTATATTACATCAGGTTTGTGCAAAGATTACACAGTTTAAAAGAAAAACAATCGCAAGACTGAATAATTAGGTGGGTGTTGGCTGCTCTCCCTCCCCCAATGACCTAGATTTTGTCAGTTATCTGACAATCCAGTAAGTATTTGGCGAGGACAGAGAAGACCGGGCCCCTAGCTGCTCCCTTGGGGTCTAGCACGTTGGAAAGGTTAAAAACTAGTCCATGGGAGTGCAATGCAGCTTCGAGGTGGTCCCTCTGCGTCTTATGGTTAGGACAGCTAGTGCAGCAGCATGTGGGGCGCAGTGAGAGGTTCCTGGCACCTAGGACATGCGGGGTCTATTCCGAGGACATACTTTCCTGCGCCACCGGGTAATAGGGTGGTTCCCATCCTCAGGCGCGTGATGGCTCTGTCAAGCACAATGCTTGCTGAGTATCTGTCAGGCGGCCTGAGGGTTTTCGCAGGTCTGGTAAAAGTATGTCGACGGGAAGACAAATTGTTGGTCCGGAGATTCCACTCACCCAAAACAAATTTCTTTGTCAGGGAGTAGATCTCAGTAGGTGCCAGGGGTTCCCCAGCATCTACGGCCCCCCTCAAGAGGCCCTCTTTGGCCCCCCTGTCGGCCTGGTTGTTCCCACTGATGTTGACATGTGCTGGACACCATACTTATGTGACCTTTAAAGATTTATCTAGGCACTGCTGATGAAGTTCCAAAATGCTAGCTAAAATATCAGGCCTAGATCTGCTATTTCTGTTTTTTATGGACTCAAGAGATGACATTGAGTCTGATAAAATAGCAGTTTTAGTAGGTTTATTGACCAATATCCAGCACAGAGAGAATTTAATTGCCAAAAGTTCTGCTGTAAAAATAGAGAGATTGTTTCTGAGCCTGTGGGGTTTACTAATGTTTTTTTAAAGGAATTACAAAAGAGTTGGCTACCAAACCAGAGTTAGGGCATTTGGAGCCGTCAGTGTAGATTTTTAGATGCTCAGCATACATATTATCTATAAGAGAGAGAGCTTCTGACTTGATGAGTTGTGGCAAGTCAGTTTTCGTTATTTTATTAGAGAGTGATAGGTCAACATCAATGAGTCCAAGCGTCCAGGGGGGGGTCTTGGAGGGCCTCAGGTCTGCTACATGTACCTTGTCGAGACCGACATCCTCAACCAGGGTCCTAATACTCGCACCAAAGGGTAGGGCGACATGCTTACGCTTAAGTATTTTCCCTTTGATGAAGGTGCCAGTCCCGACCTCTATTGCCTACACAAGGATTTTCTAATATTTGACCCAGTGACCTAGTTTTAGACCCCAGGTGACCCAAATACAATCCCAACCCAGATTTCATCCAGACGAACATTCTGACCTAATTTCATTAAGATTGGATGAAAACTGTTACCTCTTTTGTCTACACAAGGTTTTTCTATTATTTGACCTAGTGACCTAGTTTTTGACCCAAGATGACCCAAATACAATCCCAACCCAGATTTCATCAAGATAAACATTCTGACCAAATTTCATAAAGATTGGATGAAAACTGCGACCTCTATTGTCTATACAAGGTTTTTCTATTATTTCACTTAGTTACCTAGTTTTTTTACCTAGTGACCTAGTTTTTGACCCCAGATGACCCAAATACAATCCAACCCAGATTTTATCAAGATAAACATTCTGATCAAATTTCATAAAGATTGGATGAAAACTGTGACCTCTACTGTCTACACAAACAAATTGTTGACGGTTTTTCTATTATTTGACCTAGTGACCTAGTTTTTGACCTCAGATGACCCAAATACAATCCCAACCCAGATTTCATCAAGATAAACATTCTGACCAAATTTCATAATATTTGACCTAGTGACCTAGTTTTTGACCCCAGATGACCAAATTTCATAAAGATTGGATGAAAACTGCGACCTCTATTGTCTACACAAGGTTTTTCTATTATCTGACCTAGGTTTGACCTAATGACCTAGTTTTTGACCCCAGATGACCCAAATGCAATCCTTACCCAGATTTCATCAAGATAAACATTCTGACCAAATTTTATAAACATTGGATGAAAACTGTGACCTCTACTGTCTACACAAACAAATTGTTGATGATTATTCAATTTTTTGACATAGTGACCTAGTTTTTGACCCCAGATGACCAAAATACAATCCAAACCCAGATTTCATTAGGATAAACATTCTGACCGGATTTCATAAAGATTGAATGAAAACTGCAACCTCTATTGTTACACAAGGTTTTTCTATTATTTGACCTATTATGTGACATAGTGACCTAGTTTTTGACCCCAAATGACCCTAATACACTCCAAACCCAGATTTCATCAAGATAAACATTCTGACCAAATTTCATAAAGATTGGATGAAAACTGTGACCTCTACTGTCTACACAAACAAATTGTTGAAGGTCTGACACACACAGTGTCACACACAACGGACGCCGGACATCACACAGTCACATAAGCTCACCATGTCAATTCTTGACAGGTGAGCTAAAAAACAATGGGCACTAACAAAGTTGAATGGGCACTTAGCAAAAATGAATGGGCACTTCTCAAGATTTATTTCCGGTAAAAATTACAGAAATAGGAAAATCAGTTTCAGTAAAGTTGGGACCACATCAAATTTATTTCCGAGTCTGTGACGCAACTATATTGTTTAATATGTTAATTATATTAAACAAACCCGATATTATATCTGATCATAAGTATAAATAATCTAATAAAACACTGCCATTATTTAGGATATATGTGTTTAGGAATTTTGTGACCACTGGCGTCCTCCATAGTTAGGAACTGTACAGAGAGTTTGTAAATAGGAACTAATCGGTATATCTCGGAAAATCATTGATAAATGTATTGGCCGTTTCAATGCTTAGGACCGAGTAATTTCGGCAAATTGGAACCCAACTTGCGTAAAACACTTGCTCAATTAACCGTTTAACTCCACCTCCGTTCTCTGCAAAAGATTCGAAGGCAGAGCTATGCATTGAGGTACAAACACACCATTGGTTCGGCATGTTGATTGCTAGACAAAGGGAGCCAATTTTGTCGACGAGAAATTTGTCGCTTTATTGCTTTCCTTTGATGACGTCAAACTGCAAATTCACATTAATTTTCGGAAGACTTTAACTGACTCTTTGTTTACAATTCCAGTAAAAAACAAGGGACAAAATTGTCACAAAACCAGGTTTTCATTGTGAAAAAAAATCTGATAAAGGGAGACAACTCAAACTGAACTTTTGAAATGAACAAACAAAATTAACCCCCTTTGTAAGTTTGTTTTAAAATAAATCTATTTTTAGTCGTGGCGACCTTGACATTGGAGATATTGACGTGATTCTTTCGTGCGACACACCATCCCATGATGGTGAACAAATGTGCCAATGATTTTAAAATCTCATAATGAATGACATAGTTATAGCCCAGACAAGCTCATTTATGGCTATTTTTTACCTTTGAACTCAAAGTGTGACCTTGACCTTGGAGATATTGACGTAATTTTTTCGCGCGACACACCGTCTAATGATGGTTAACAAATGTGCCAAATGATTTTAAAATCTCACAATGAACGACAAAGTTATGGCCCGGACAAGCTTGTTCCGCCCGCCCGCCAGCCAGCCCGCCAGCCAGCCAGCCAGCCCGCCCGCATTCGCCAATCTAATAACCAGTTTTTTCCTTCGGAAAACCTGGTTAAAAACACTTGCTATTATTAAACTTTGATTAAATTATCAAACTACAGCAAAGTAACAAATATGATTTAATTAATTCGCGTCAGTTCAAATAAGACGTTTTGCGTTGTAAATCTATGAGTTCTCATGACAATAACAACTTTAACAAACATAACAGTGACGACGCGGGAATTGATCTACATCGATTTTTTCATGAAGGATTTCATAAGTCGAGTAAGAGCGAACAAATAATTTGTGTAAGAGTAGTTTATCTTATATAAGATTTATGCAACAAGGATCGAATAGCGTAATGGTGCGCATCAAATTACGGAAATGATGCCCAGTTTTTTGTTTTAATGGAAAAGAACGCACTGCGCACCTTTATCCCAGTCTCTGCGATGATGATGTGACTTTAAGAGTGTTATTAAGTTTTTTCTATAGCCATATAAGGAAAAATGCCCAGCCCCCTGGTGGCCATGTTTTTCAAGCAACTGAACCATTTTCAAACTTGTCCAATATATCATTGGGACTAATCTTCTAACCAAGCTTCATGATGATCGGACAATAAATGTGGCCTCTAGAGTGTTAATAAGATTTTACAATAGCCGTAGCCCTTTATGGAAAATGCCCCGCCCCCTGGCGGCCATGTTTTTCAACCAACTGGAACCATTTTCAACTTGTACAAGATATCATTGGCACAAATCTTCTGACCAAATTTCATGAAGATCGGACAATAAATGTAGCCTCTAGAGTGTTAACAAGGCAAATGTAGACGCCGCACAACAGACAGAAGGAGGTCAAAAAAGGTCACCAGGAGCACATTGTGCTCAGATGAGCTAATAATGAGAAATAAAGCTATACCATGTATCAATACAAGAGCACCGCCTTACACGGGTGCAGACCGATCATCTATTTTTCTTTTTAAAGAGGGGTGTATAGTGTGGTCATTTATTACATTATCTTCCAAAAATGCAAAAAAAAATGCAAAAAAAAAAAAAAAAAATTTTTTGGGGGGGGGGGGGGGGGGGATCTTGGGTGGGATGGTTGGACGGTATTTCAAAAATAAAATAATAAAAATAAATATTTGTGTTTTTTAACCATGTTTGAAAAAAACAAGAGATGTGTTTGTCAGAAACACAATGCCCCCTATTGCGCCGCTTTGAAGCCATAAATTTGACCTTTGACCTTGAAGGATGACCTTGACCTTTCACCACTTAAAATTTGCAGCTCCATGAGATACACATGCATGCCAAATATCAAGTTGCTATCTTCAATATTGCAAAAGTTATGAAGAAGGTTAAAGTTTTGGTAAAAAGTTGTTGAATTGTTTTTTTGACCTTTGACCTTGAAGGATGACCTTGACCTTTCACCACTCAAAATGTGCAAATCCATGAGATACACATGCATGCCAAATATCAAGTTGCTATCTTAAATATTGCAAAAGTTATGACCAAGGTTAAAGTTTTGGTTAAAGTTTTGGGACACACACACACATACAATGACAGACAGGCCAAAAACAATATACCCCCGATCATTCAATCCGGGGGCATAAAAGTTATGGCCAATGTTAAAGTTTTTTTTCGGACGGATGGACAGACTGACTGACAGTTCAACTGCTATATCTATATGCCACCCTACCGGGGGGGCAAAAAAATATTTTTTTGGGGGTGGGGGGGGGGGGAAGTTTGGTGTGAGGGTGTAGTGGTCATTTATTAGATGATCTTTAATTAAAAAAAAATAATGGGGGGGGGGGGGGGGGGATTGAGGGGGGATGGTTTGGGTGGAGTCTATTGAGGTATGTTAGGTAAGATTTGTTTTGTCAAATTATCAATCAAATCTAATCATAAATAAAGAAGTAATGGCAATTTTAGCAAAATTTAATAATTTGACCTTGAGTCAAGGTCATTCAAAGGTCAAGGTAAAATTCAACTTGCCAGGTACAGTACCCTCATGATAGCATGAAAGTATTTGATGTTTAAAAGCAATAGCCTTGATACTTTAGAAGTAAAGTGGATCGAAACACAAAATTTAACCATATATTCAAAGTTACTAAGTCAAAAAAGGGCCATAATTACGTAAAAATGACAACCAGAGTTATGCAACTTGTCCTATACTGTCCCCTTATGATAGTATGCAAGTGTTCCAAGTAAGAAAGCAATGTCTATGATACTTTAGGGGTAAAGTGGACCAAAACACAAAACTTAATCAAATTTTCAAGTATAAAGGGCCCATAGTTCCATCAAAATGCCAGTCAGAATTACATAACTTTGCCTGCACAGTCCCCTTACGATAGTTAGTAAGTGTTGCAAGTATGAAAGCAAAAGCTTTGATATTTTAGGAAAAAAGTGGACCTAAACACAAAACTTAACCAAATTTTCAATTTTCTAAGTATAAAAAGGGCACATAATTCTGTCAAAATGCCAGTCAGAGTTTATTAACTTTGCCTGCACAGTCCCTTATGATAGTTAGTAAGTGTTGCAAGTATAAAAGCAATAACTTTGATACTTAAGGAATAAAATGGACCTAAACACAAAACTTAACCAAAATTTTCAATTTTCTAAGTATAAAAAGGGCACATAATTCTGTCAAAATGCAAGCCAGAGTTATCTAACTTTGCCTGCCCAGTCCCCTCATGATAGTAAGTAAGTGTACCAAGTTTGAATGCAATAGCATTGATACTTTATGAGAAAAGTGGACCTAAACGCAAAACTTAACCGGACGCCGACGCTGATGCCAAGGTGATGACAATAGCTCATAATTTTTTCCAAAATATAGATGAGCTTATAAATGAATGTTGAAGCAAGTGCAATACCTTGCAAATTTTCTAAACATCATGAAGTAGTAAATTATAGGATTTTATTGTGATTCAATGCTGTTTTTTGCACTGATAAGAAAGAACTGAAACAAGTTTTACTTTAACAATATTGATGGCAATTTTTTTAACTTTCATTCTTTAAAGGGTACAGACTTACACATCATAGATGGGCTAGCCCGCTGCAAGGCTGCGTATGATGGTGAGACCATGTATCTCTGCTGACCATCAGGACTGGACACAGGGATGTACATTGGCTGGGCTGACCCATAGTAAGCCGCCCCAGGCTGACCCAGGGAGCCAGAGGTCGCTAGGAGACCAGCCTGTCCAAGGCTCTGGTACTGCGGCACACCCCCTGGGTACATGACCTGCTTCTCTGCTTGGTAGAGACCCCCCATGCCATTTGGCACCCGCGACACCCCTGGCGGCATCTGCACGGCAGACATGCCCGCGGGTACTCCGACCATGCCCGGTACGGACATACCCTGGGCCTGCATTTGCTGGAGGCTGACCATTCCAGGGACTCCCATCCCAGACATGGGGTGCACTGCCAACCCATAGGGCAAACGTTGACCGCTGAAAAGTCCAGGGATATAACAGTAACTCATATGGCCTATGAAAGAAATGAATGAACAGTCTGTAAGAGAAATAGACATGTATCGTGTATCTCAACTCGGAACATAATTAAGACATTAGCAACAGGAAGAAGCACAGGCTATCGAAAAATTAAATGCAACACTATTTTCTTGCGTATGTTAGATAAATATTGAATACACTTAAAATATAAACAGAGGCAGGAAATAGAAAAACAAACACATGCAAACTGTTTCCAACACCAAAATAAACCAAACACTAGTTATGCACAAAAAAGCTGCCCTTTTCTAAGTAATTGGTATATGTATCATAAATTCCTAATATGTGTATGACTTCACACATTGTAAACTTGTCTTCTTCGATACTTGCATTATCAATTTAAAAAGAAGCTTTTTATTTATCTATAATATTAACAAGAGGGCATGAAAGACCCAAAGTCGCTCACCTGAGATATAAAGGAACTGGCCTGTTCTGTGCAGCCCAAAATGTCATCAGAACAAATGTTCTGACCAAATTTCATGAAGATTGAACTATAAATGTGCTTTTTTGAGTGTCAACAAGGTTTTATAATAGCCATATAAGGAAAACTGCTCCACCCCCAGTTGGCCATGTTTTTTTTTTAAACCAACCAGGACCATTTTTCAAATCATCCAAGATATCATTAGGAAAAATCTTGAGACAAAGTTTCATGAAGATTGGACGATAAATGTTGCCTCTAGAGTGTAATCAAGGTTTTACTAAAGCAATATAATGAAAAATGCCCCGCCCCCTGGTGGCCATGTCTTTCAACAGACTGGAACCATTTTCAAACTCATCCAAGATATCATTAGAACAACTTTTCTGACCAAGTTTTATGAAGATTTGACTATACATGCAACTTTTAGAGTGTCAACATGTTTTTTTATATTGCAATATTAGGAAAAATGCCACACCACCTGGTGGCCTTGTTTTTCAACCAACTGGAACCATTTTTGAACTCGTCCAATATACATGTATCATAGGGACAAATCTTTGGACCAAGTTTCGTGTAATAAATGTGGCCTCTAGAGTATTAAAAGAATGTTGAAGATGGACAAAGAAAAAAGTTGATCACAAAAGCTCACCATTGAGCACATTCTGCTCAGGTGAGTTAAAAATATATTTGAAATCAAAACATTTAAATACCATTACATGTAAAAAAGCACTGAAATTTACATGAGTAAAATATAACACCAACAAAAATGTTGGTTCTATTTTACATTGTATCTCTGCAATAATTTCGAGCTCACTTTCATAATGTGAGAATCATTTATGTTAGAAGACAGCAGGATTTTTTGTGCATGAAACTACAAGACTCAAGAATAAAATAACTATGTTATGCTGACTAGACTACACCGAGGATTGGACAACATGGAGCTATACTAGAGTAAAACGTGAGTACGCAATCCAGTGACTGTTTTGATGGTATGAAGGGTGACAAGCTATGTGACCAAACAATACAAAACAAATATACATTGATCAGAAACCACATTTGCATAATTCCATATGAAACAGGGTCAAACACCAAAATGCATAATTATGTTTCCAGTTCTGAGTGAATCCATATATAAGCTTCTGTTATTTCTACAAATGACCTCTCAATAAAAGTTACAAATGTACTATAACACAAAGCTTTGGCAAAACCCTTGATTTATTCAATAAATTACCAATACCTAACATTGGTTGTAGGAAAACATATATTATATTGGTACTGGAATTTGTTGTTTATATAGAATTGAACTAAAGTCTAGTGACTTTGTATAAACTATGCAAATTTGCTTACTGTCGAGTTTTGATACAAGTTGTATAGTTAGTAAATAGACGATATCATTATATAGTGATACAATGTGCACAGTCTAAAGAAGCAAATAACGTTGAAAAAGCAAGAGCTACACAGTGCTAAGTATGCCCTTGGATTACATACTGATTGCATACTGATTATTATATATTTCTACAGATCTATAAAATCTGCTTTTGTTGAATGAAATGTTTTCATGTTTGGATACCTGTGTTGTTGTTTTTGTAAAAGGGTATACTTTTCTCAAAAACTTTGTACACAAAAATGAAAGCAAACAATAAAAGAACTACTTAAACACACACTTAAAGAGGATTCCACACACTGAATACATTAACAAGTTTTTTTATACTAAATATTCAAGTAGACACAAACATTTTACTTTTTTTTCTTTAAGATTTGTTCACCATCAATTCAATATCATGAAACATTTTAATAACCTTAAAGTAACTGTATCATTAAATGCACACATATTTGATTTAATAGGTTTATGATGCTTCCAATACAATATTTATTATTATTACTATTACATTCACATACTTACCTCTGGAGTTAAAACAAAACATCATTTATAGCGCTATATAGGTCAAGTAAAAATGAAAGGGCCGCCATCTTGGTTCAGAGGCAGCCATTTTGTTTTCATGGGAGGCAACTCTTATACAAGGAGGCTCAAACTTGCCTTGGATTAGACATCATTCGGCTCTGCGACTGGAAATATCTGGATTTCTCTGATGTGAATCGTTTTAACAACTCCCTGCATAGTGGGAATAACAAAATCTTATGGCATTTCAAAAGTATGAAACATTGGTACTTACATGCCTCAATGGCCATTTGTGTATTGAAGCTGTGGTGGCCATAGAAATAGTTTGAAATATTTAACTATATTTTAACAAATATCTATTTGTTATTTGTTGTTGTTTTTTCAGTCAATATTGTTCATGACATTTAATAATAGCCACAGATTCATAGAAACAAAAGACCAATGTTGCATCGTAATAAATGCCTTATCTTAGCCTAAATAGACATGCCAAAAACCAGAATAAAGGGTACATACAGAAAACGTATAGGGAACAAGTTATCGAAACAATGGTAAAGGATAAACTAACAGATCAGCAAAAAATTACTTATCCAAATCAATGACTTTAATGACCTTTACATAGAATTAGTTGGGTTTTTTTTTTATTTAAAAGTTTTAAATTTACCCAGAATCTAAAAATAAATAAAGGAATGTTAGCAATAGGATTTGCAAAAATGATGATTGAACAAACAAATATATTACACTTCTGCATTATTATTTATCCTTTACCAATAATTATTTTGTACCTCTAAGTCCAAAGAACATGTCAACAAATACTGATAAAATACTATTTAAATAGGAAATAAAAATCAACGAATTAAAACAAACATTATTAAATGAATCTGTACTGTATGTTTTGGGACAGGTTCTTTGGACATTAAAATTCCCCCAGTCTGTGACTTTTTTTCAGCAGAATAACAAGCAAAGCCTTTATTTACTTTTGCCGCGTACTTTGCAAAATGATATAATTTGAAAAAATTTTGTTTTAAATAATTATAAAAGATTAACATGAAATATTACTTCCCCCTCCCCTAAATAAAGTACAGCTTTGCTATATCGCTACATATCCAGACACAACTCTAGAGGCAGAAGCAATTTTCCAATCAAATGGTGCAGAGGCCAAAGGTTTATTACTGCAAAGATGCAAGCAAGAAAAAACAGATTTACCCATTATTCTTTAATGACACCAGTTGAACAAGATTCATGAAATAGTTCAGAAGAAACAACTCAATCATAAATTGATATGCAAGGGTTGTTGGCAATTAGTTATCTACTTTATATTTATTTGTCTGCTGACACAATCTGATAATCAAGCTTTTTTCTGTTATTTTCACAAGCTCTTTTGACCAGAAAGAAAAACACATTCTAATTTTCCCTTCACATGCAAGATCAGAACATGAATAATAAAATATTGTAGTTAACACTTGCAGAATGTTAATTCCTTTCAACCTTTTTATTTTAGCTCGATTGCATTGAAAGTCTCAGGCTTATTGAAACAGTCTTTTAATTGAAACCTCCAAGTCGCTAGACAGACACCATATCCATTACACCATGGCCACATCTAAATGTTATATTCTGACTGCACAAATCTTCAAACATCAACGCTTAAATGATTAATAATCATATGACTTTAATTTATTAAGTAACTTCAGCTGCGGGTATAGATTTTAAATATTGTCTAGACAATTAAAAGCCATATTAGTTTTAATGTTTTTATGAATTTAAAACATCCAAGTGACAGTATCCTATTTGATCTATTATGGTCCCAAATGTGTGAACCCAGCTTAGAATCTTATAAACTCTTGTTTTACTTATTTTTTGACCCTCATGTTTGTTATACTTAGTTTATCAAAATAATAACAAAACCTTATTAGTAGTTTTTTGCTTTATACTAATCTTGAAATAACCGATAAAATTGTAAGAATATGTTTTTAATGTTTTGGTTGTTTCTTCAAAACAAAATGGCTTCAAAACTAAAATAATTGATGACAAATATTTAAATTTGGAAGTGTAAAGGCAAACATTTCAGTCATTACTTGTTTTCATAGTATATGTACATTACAGGAGCTTTTCAAAGACAGCGAACTCAACTATTTTTCTAATTTGTTAGTATAAATACATTTTAATCAATTAATTTAGCTGAATTAAAATTACTTAGCAAGGGAGGTCTCCATTTCAGGTTTCTAAACAGAGTATCTGCGTAGTATAGCTGGGACTTTGTTCTTTTAAAAATGACAACATGTATAGTTGAACATTATTTTGGTTTTGAAGCACAAGTTATATGACAAAATGAGAAAAAGAATGCATCCAACATTTGTTTGCTTAACTTTTTCTCTAAACAAATATTCAGTTTTAACACACTTATCTTTACTTTAAGATAAAAGAGATATAAAGGTGAATATTTAACTGGAAATATACAAGTGTATGTAAGAAGCAAAAGCTTTACATGGTAAACTTTCAATGAAAACATTACTCTTTGAATTACAGTACGCATGTGGATGCATCCTTGGATGTGTGTTCTGGTAAAAACTTGAATACATGTGAAGATACATGCTTTAATGTTTAAAACATTCTGTCTATCACAAACAATGTATATAACTTTGTTAAATGAAACTATAAAAACCAGAGGCCAATCAATTATGTCAGATCTATGTAAGAACAATCACTTCATACATGTAGATTATGAAATAAGGTATCTAGCAATAACGTTAAAAGGAAATCAATCATTATTTTACAAACTTCAATTTAAATGACATTGTTCACAATATGTTCAGGACCTACCAGACAATTAACTATAGTTTATTTGAGCTTAAAACATTTTAGAAAACAAGATATTTGTCCATAGGGTATTATCATTATCAGGGTTGTAATTATCTGTTAAATCAATTTAAAATTATAATCAATGGTTAACCTGAATTACCCAGTATTTAATTAATACAAAAATAAGCAAAAAAGATTAAGCCTGATGGCCGCTGGTTTTTACATGTGGTCTGTCTAGTAGTGATACACAAATGATGTAAACCAACATCACACACCAAGTTTGACTAAATACTATAAAACACTACATTTATACACAGCAAACAAGACTTAGTAGTACATTTTAAGTACATGTTAGCAATAATTCAAAATCTGGACCTGAAATTGTTCATTGGCAAGTTTTTAAATATGTTATAATTTTTCTGTCTTTAACAATAATTACAAACGTACATGTATTCATAAACAAGTTTTAACAGCTACACGTTTACTTGTTTCAGTTACTTTTATTTATTGATATACTAGTGTTTGAAAAATTCTTGCATACTTTTTTAAATATTAAATTATATAATATCAACACTAAGTAGAAGCATGTTTTTTTCCTAGAGTGTGAGTAATTGTATTTCATTGTGTGCATATATTTACTGATATGTTGTCAAACCACACAGATAACTTCTTACCAGCTCAACTTACCTGTCCTCTGG
Source organism: Dreissena polymorpha (assembly GCF_020536995.1). NCBI lineage: Eukaryota > Metazoa > Mollusca > Bivalvia > Myida > Dreissenidae > Dreissena > Dreissena polymorpha. Next base: position 71,612,751 of record NC_068363.1, on the reverse strand, counting down.
TCTTGGTAACTCAAAATGTACAAGGATGTGGCTCTTTACTGTGTTGCAACAATTCTACACGGTTACATGATCTGAAATGCAAAAGTAATGCGTGTACCAGTGTTTTTTTTCACCAATAGGGGAATGGTGGCGGGGCCTGTCCAAAGGGGTAAAAAGCGTCGTTTTTTAGGAAAAGGGGAAAAAATCACTCTTTTATATATAATGATATTTATTATATGAATACACATGTATGTATTAATGTAATATTCACAGCTGAATGTCTGTTTTTTTGTCTTAAATATCTATCAATTATTTTTTCAACATTAGTTTCAGACAGTTCATCCTTCATGCACAGTCTCAGTTTTCCAATAAACCATTTTGATTCTAATTGGGATTTTTTTAAACGATAAAATGGCAAATCTGAGCATTTTTTATAAGTAAAATGGACCGAATTGGAATGTGTTTATCAACAAATATTGAAACAATATAGATACATCAGGCCTTTTCCTGGCCAGTTTGGGAAAAATGCAATTCATGTGAAAAGTCCACTGATTTGGGAAAAACTAATTTAATATAACTCTTTATAATAATTCAAAATCATATTAATTATAGTTATATACTTTGTTAGTTGTTTATGAAATAAATTTGAATTATATTTATCATTTAAATAGACATTTCTTTCTTAAAACTTCTGGAGGGGATTTTTTCAACAAAACTGGGGAAAACTATATACTCTTTTTTGAGGGGAATGGGGCCAAATATCGGCCCCGAAATTGCCATTAAAAAAACACACTGTGTACTATAATAGAAGATCCTGTGGGAAGAGTTTAACAACCAACATTTGTACTCTATTCATTTAGAAGTCTTCACACAAGGGTAAAAAATGTATTTGAGGTTTCATCCCACTGCAGTATTTCTCCACTGAATTTAATGTAAAAGATGGGTAGCGGGTTTGACCCAGTAGTAATATGAAGCATGCATCATTTGTGAATAATATTGGGAAATTAAGCATTCCTCGATTGAAAACTCGGTGCAATGTAAAAATCGTTGTTTGTTCGAGATACACATCCCAATGATCTGGCTGTCATATTGATCCCTGGATTTATATTGTATTATTGATGAGCTATATTTTATTACACCTTTTCTTCAAACTTAATTGATTATAGTGGGTATAGATTGGCAGTCCGTTTGTTGAAAATGTCTATTTTAATTGATTAAAGGAGTATATGATGAGTACGTGGTTGATATGTTTATTTTTGTCAATTAATTTCTTAAATACTGCCTTCGATTATGATGATTAAGGAAATAAATTAAACACCATTATCGTTTACAAACTGTTACCAATTTATGTACTTGTGTAATTGTTAATCGAAACCATTGTCGGTTCGTTTGTTAAATATTGCTTTGGATCACAGGTGTAAATGATGAGTATTTGTGTTTGATATGTGTTTATACAAACTATGTTGAATATAATGACAAGCTAAGATTTTTGACAGTCAATTTATTTTCCTACGTATATATTAAGCTTAAACATATGGTAATAGTTAAATCAATGACATGGCTATGATTTGCACATTTTTGTACACTTATTTTTTCTCAGTGGACACCCAGATTTTTTTCCCTCAATTTTTATTAAAGATTTTTTTTCTAATTTTAAAACTGTTTTCATAATCAATCCAGTGACACATGTATTTAACAACCTGAGTAAGGTCATTAAAGCTGGCACATGTGCGAGTGATAGGCAATGGCTTCACTCGATAACTAATGATGGGGTCGGAGTACAACACCTTCTGCTTAATGCATTAACGATGCGTATCACATCAGGAACAAGAGTATGCTGTCAATTAGAACCAAATATGTTACTTTGATTGCTTATGGAAATTATATTAATGAAACAAGAGCTGTCAGAGGACAGCGCGCTTGACTATTAGAGTGCTTGACAGTATAACGTAAGCCATTATGAGGAAATTGTTCATATTAAATAATTTATTAGACGATCTTTCAAAAATAAAAAAAGGAAAAAACAATTATTTTTTTTTGTGGTGGGGGGGGGTTAAGAGAAGGGTATAATGTGGGGTGTGGTCATTTATTAGACGATCTTTAAAAAAAAAAGGAAATTTTATTTTTTATTTTTTGGGGGGTGGGGGGTAGGGGGGGCCGGGTGAGATGGGGGAATAATGTGGGGTGTGGTTATTTACAAGATGATATTTCAAAAATAAGAAAAACATTAAAAAAAATTGTGGGGGGAGGTGGGGGGGGGGGCAGGGATTCTGAGTTTGGGCGTGGAGTTTTGTTTGGGTGGAATCCATTGTGGCATTCAGGTAAGAGTTGTTTTGTCAAAGTATTAATAAAATCTGATCATAAATAAAGAAGTTATGGCAATTTTAGCAAAATGTTCATTATCCAAGTATAAAAAGGGCCATAATTCTGTCAAAATGCTTGATACAGTTGTCTTCTCTTGTTTATAGGTTGGGGTCATGTTGGTAAAAAAGTATGCAAAATATGAAAGCAATATGTCCAGGGACACAGGAAATATTTGGGGTAGTACGCAAACTTTAACATAGATTTATCAATAATATGCATATTCTAAGTATGAAAGGGGCAATAATTCTGTCAAAATGCTTGATACAGTTGTGTGCTCTTGTTTATGGGTTGGGTTCATGATGGTAAACAAGTATGCAAAATATGAAAGCAATATGTCAAGGGACACAGGAAATATTTGTGGTAGTACGCAAACTTTAACATAGATTTATTGATAATATGCATATTCTAAGTATAAAAGGGGCCATAATTCTGTCAAAATGCTTGATACAGTTGTCTGCTCTTGTTTATAGGTTGGGGTCATGATGGTTAACAAGTATGCAAAATATGAAAGCAATATGTCAAGGGACATTGAAAATATTTGGGGTAGTATGCAAACTTTAACATTTGCACGCAAACGGACACGGTCCCCGAACGGATATGGATAAGGGCAACACAGACGCTGGGGTGAGTAGGATAGCTCCACTATATATATTTCATATATAATAGTCCAGCTAAAAATGAATTATGTTTATATAAAATTAAAATAAGCAAAATTAAGAAATAAAATTTATGTCAATTAGTACAATGTTTGTGAGAGAGAACTGTTAGCCAAATATACATACATGTAAATGATTGTGTGTGTGTGTGTGTGTTACGATACTGTATTGAATGTATTGTTGACTTGTGTATTCTTTATTGTAATCACTTAAAAAGTATCCAAATAAATTTTATATGAATAATTTTGTAGCTTGTTTTATTTCAAAGCCGTCTCTAGAATTGTAACACCACATTATGACATACCTGATGAAAAACATAAAACAAACATTTTTCAAATGGAATTAACTTTAATAATGATAATATAATACTGTATTAAACAATATCTCATTGCTATAAAGAGTATTGACCAACATATTTACAACAATTTATTCAAATTATAAATGGGACCGAAAAAGCCTTGCACTTGGGCCGAATGAGCCTGAAAAAAACGGAGCCAAAGGTAGCCGACACCTAGTCAATATAAATTGCCTCCTTAAGAGTCTTTTGATGATTTTTGCTTTGGCAGACTCTTGGCGTCAATAGTTCACTCTATCTTTTTTATAGCGAGTGTTCCGACACGAATTTCGGTCGCATCACTCCTGAATTTAAATACACACATATTTGTGACTATTATGAAAGAACGTTGCCTAAATAGTATTTATTGAGCAAAATATATCGAAATTTACCTGTTAATAAACTATATTTCGAGTTTGTTTCATCCAATATAAATCCTTGTATAGTAAAGGGTTTATGTTATCTCCCTTGAACTGGAGATTAAATTCAACTATGTTTGTAACTGAGTTCGAACACAAAAATTAAGTGTGCAATATGCGCAAAACAGTAAGAAATGAAATTGGAAATAGTAAGAAGATGAAGCAAAAAAAGAATTATAACTATTATAACTCAAAATATTAGAATCGACAGTAACAAAATACCCCAAAAGTAAAAGGAACGAAATAGCTATGGTACGAAATAACAACAACAACAACAATGCCAAAATGGCTGCATTTGAGAAAATGATCGCTCCATGTCTATGATTTTAAATGTAATACAGGTAATTTTTGTGATCTAAGTTCATATTTGTCAAACAACAGGTAGATTTCAGAAATATACACTTGTAAATACTGTAATTCCCATAATGATATTGTATTTTTTTTTCGTTATGGTTTTTACAGACCGGAGTTTCAGCGTTCAGATTTATTCTGAACGCGAATTATTTCAGCTAGCCGACACCCAAAATAACATCTTCTTTTTAATAAGACAGTAACACAACTCGAAGTCGAAGCCATGATTAATATTTATCATTCAAAAGGTGATAATCAATGTTGCCATCATGTCTCGAACTTTACTTTATCAGTGGGCCAAACCTCCACTACCTTGACAAAATGTACTTAAGTGACAAAACCTCCACCCCAACATGACTCAATAACGTCACACAATAAACACTTTTCTCTATAATGGACAGAACAGTTTAAAAACACGTTAATATTAAGATATCAATCTTGATGACAAGAACCTAAAGATGGTTACATAAACAGTTTATTTTGGCTTAGCTGCTCCAGGTAATGCGACTCACATATAATTATTTCGGAAGTTTTTATCATGTACTCAAAATCGTACGCTGAACAATCTAATTATAATCAAATTAACCGTTTAAAACCGCTTAAAAATGAACAATTACAGTTCTTAAGTATGTGTTTAATGTTTCAGCTAAATTCTTACCATTGTATTGACCTAAATCTTCAGTTATTGAATCTTTTCCACCGGCTTTGTCTAGATGGAAGTTAATTGATTCACATACGGGCACTTCTCTGAGCGGCGAGTCGAAACGGTCCATTACATTTAATCGATGAGTTCACTCCCTTTCAAGCAAATTAGCCACTATTTTTACGAGAAGCAAAACGAATTATTAATATTAGTGTTGGTGTATATATTTAGTGTTTTTAGAGATAAACACAGAACAGGTATCTTCGTGGCACTTCAAATTTATATAATTTTGGCACGTGCATCCATACACAATTCTGTCTGAATTGTGATTATTGTAACAGCATTTTTTTCCTTCTTTAATAAGTACCAATCTCTCCCATGCAACTATTTTTTTCTAGAAAATGACCTCAAATGAGCAGTCCGCTGATAGTCATACAATGAAAAAGGGGCCAGAAAATGATGGGCAAGGTCATTTGGTTGCTAAGCACTACAATGAACTGCAGGAAGCAGGTCGGGAGTCAAGGACAGACAGCAGAATATTCTACATGAGGAACTTCAATAACTGGATCAAAAGTGTTGTTATACGTAAGTTTATTACAAAAATGTCAGGGTTCAAGACACAGCTTTTACCCTTTTTTAAAAATAAAAACATTTCAAAACAATAAAATGAATTTGTTTGATACATTTTGAAGAATAGTGTTTTTTTCTTATAAAATACTTATCAATTTATTTCAACTTTATTATATATTTATATACATATATTGATTTGTAATCAGCGTTCCATAACATGTAGTAACATTACATTTGGCTAGCACGTGAAGTAAATTTTGCTGCGCCTTCAAATTTAAAAGCCATGTAAGTATTTGATTGTCTACTAGATTTTGATCAAAGAAACCATGGAGGAAGAGTGAGCACAACCCCCTGTTATAGACACTATGTTAGCGTTTCCGATCGCCAAAATCGCCATAGGCGATTGAATCTTTCAGCTGGCGATTAAAGTTTCTAATGTGAATGAAAATGGCGATTGCAAAAAACCCTGATATTTCTCTATAAGTATATAATATTCCCTACTTTTAAAGAGAACTCGGTACCGATTTCCACATGTAATCGCCATAAAAAGCTCCAGGTGGTAATAGATAGTCCATTGATAAGAGATAACCGAATGCCCGTATTGTATATTCAAGCCACATAACACAGTCATGTATGCTGACGGATGCATCACGGGAAATTTTCAGGTAACTTTCCAGTCGCCAAACTGTGATATTTAACGTCCAATCGGTTACAAGAATGTTTATGGAGGCGGAGTTATATAGCGATTATTATTTTTGATTGACGTCGGTCACAGAGTAAGCGTTTATTAACAATGAATCACAGTTGTAGCATAAATACGTGATATAACACCGGTAAATAAAGCAGTACATTAAAGGCGGTTTCGGGCATCTTCATCACATCTATTTACCGTACTGTAAACAATCATTAATTATGAGAAGTTAATTGCAATTGGTGAGCAGTGTAAAATTACTTACGGCGAGTAAGTTGTGAAAAACAAAACCCGTTAATAATTTGATGCGGTAACAAACTAAATCCAGTGCATGTATATTTTATCATGTCTATTTGTAGAACTGATTTACACCGTTTTTCTACAGCCATGTGATAATAACTATTCACCATGCATTAATACCGGTATGCCATGTTAAACCCGTGTTATAAGAAAGAGCGCGAAATTATTGCTGCCGTCTGCAATGCCAAGTGCGCATGCAAAGCATTTTTTGACGACAGACGATGTGTAACTAAATATAGCCTAGCCACTCAGTACATGCAGTATTTAAGAGTTACAAATTTACCGGTACGTTTCAATAAATTATTTATTGCAACTATGGAAAAATATGTCAATACAAGAATACATTGCAGTAAATGTATTTCTCAAGAATCAAGAAGCACCAGACTACGGCAAAAATTATTTGGAGAAGGGGGGTGGCGAATAAGAGTTACGCAAGACCCACCCAATCAAAGACCGGGGCATATCTGAAAGTTCTAACATTGTATACTGTTTATGCCAGTACATGAAAATAAATATAAATGAAAAATAAAAAAAAACATAAAATTATTTGATTTCAGGTTACAAATAATTTATTTAAATGTGACTTCATTGATAATTTAATACAGTCATTGTTGATACCTATAGATTCATGATAATGATTATGTCGTTCATTGAGCAAATAAGGTTATAGTGCTGAAAGTTGGCTACTAATTTTTTTTCCTTAGCGCCAACCTAGAGACGGATAAAGATGTATTGGTAACCAAAAGTATGGTTTTGTCTATCTTTTAAGGCAAATAAATTTGATGAAATAATCTCCTGTTTTCCATTCTAGTACATCATGGCTTAACATAATTATAGATCTGGAGGCAAAAATAGTTGTAACTGGGGTTGGTACTCATTTCTCACTTTCATTTAAGGAGAGCAAATATTACTCCATACACCAGCTTAAATTACATCACATAACATGTATGACTATAGTTATAATTGCTTAAACTAGTATTTGTTTAATTATGCTCCCCCAAAATTTTTGGGAGGAGCATATAGTCGCCGCTCTGTCGAGTGTGTCTGTCCATCCGCGCACAATTTTTGTCCGGGCTATTTCTCAGCAATTAATGACCGGAATTCAATTAAACTTTATGGGAAGCTTCACTACCAAGAGGACATGTGCATATTATCAGCGGGTTCTAGTCAGATAATTTTTCACAGAGTTATGACCCTTTGAAATTTTCCATTAACTGTACATATAGTGCAATTCTTGTCCGGGCTATTTCTCAGCAACTAATGACTGGAATTCAATGAAGCTTTATGGGAAACTTAACTACCTTGAGGAGATGCGCATGTTATTCGTGGATTCTGGTTAGATGATTGATTAAGAGAGTTATGGCCCTTTGAAATCTTTAAGTTGCTAAACCATCCATCGTATTATTTTGTCCAAAGTTATGCCCCTCAAGACGTTTCCTTTTATCTGAATATATAGTGCAATATTGTGACAAAAAAAACCTTTGGGGAGCAAAACTCGTCTCCGACGGTGTCTTGTTTTCTAGCGCATGGCTGTAAATATCGTTAGCTTCTGTGGTATAAGAATATTTCATTAAATAAAAAAAAGCAGTTTATACAGTAGTGGGTTTTTAAATAAGCGATGCCGAAGATTTTTTTGAAAAGTGGTTTGTAATCTTTTTCAGATCAAGCTTTAGAAAGGTTGAAAAAAGACAAGGGTCATGATCGTGACATATCTGTCCTTGACCTATGCTCTGGTAAAGGCGGAGACCTTCTAAAATGGAAGAAAGGAAACATACACAGCATTGTCTGTGTAGGTAAGTAGAACTGCTCTCCTCTGTATTCAACGCTAATCCTAGTATTCTATTCATCCCATTTGATTTTTTTCAACGTGACATTTAACATAAATAGATCTAATAACCTTAACAATAATTTTAATTCAGTCTTAAAAGCGCTTAAAATCTAACAAATGTAACCATGCGTAGTGCTATAAATGTATTTGTTCTGGTAACTTACGCAAAATAGTTTAAAAAAAATTCACACACAAACTGTAAAACAAGTAAAAATATCACCATATGCCTCGATTCAATTTACGCAGTTTGCGAATTGTAACACATTACGACCGCGAGAAGAAGATTTTGCTGTACTATAATTCATTTTATTTTCGAAAGAAAATGATAAAAATCCAATATGGCGGCGATTGCTCCTGACAAAATGATGTCGATGTCAACATACATGTACACGATCAACGACCTTGACAATTTCGACGAGTTAACAGACAATTGCAGCGACTGACACTTTATTTGACTTACCGGTAATTTACAAGGCAATACGTTTTCTGACTTAGGACGACGAATTTAAGGACGCGCAGAATGTGTTTTTTATATAATGTTATGGGTATGCCGTGTGTGATCCAATGCATCAATGGCGCCCATGTTAAAATCATTTGCCCCGAGAACAGGGACAGGGAACGACAAAATTACAAACAAAAACCAAAACACGTTCGAACTAGTATCTTACCTTTAATTACCTGCTGGGGTAAGTCTTGACAGTCTTTATATTAAGAGTTCCTGTTGCACAGAGCATTATGCTATAATAGAACATAGATGAACTGTTAGCTAGTTGACTATAATTATTGAATTTCTGCAAGGTCTCATTACGACTGCACTAGCCTTGGGCTGTTAGGCTTGAAGTAAGCCTGAAGACTGCTTTTAAGAATTTACATGTATTTTTTAGCCTTACATTTATTGAATACATTAACTTGTCGGGATTTACAATAAGTGGTTTTTGGTCAACGCATTTATGAAATAACATTGTGATAGTGGACAACTGGACATGCAAGCTTTTTTCACAATCTGGTTTACACCTTAGAAAATAATATTTAGTAAAATTGAATTTGAGACTTGGCTATAAAGTAGTAGAGCAGGTCTTAGCAGTGTTAAAAAATCCTTATCCACACGGGCATGGTGTTAAGCCTTTTGGTGTGTTCACAAAACCCTCAACATTGGAAATCAATTTTACATGTAAACAAAAAAAAATATTTTAAGTGACACTTCTTAAACTTTGTTATCACATAGAATTATTTAGAATAACATTGATTTATTTTTCGTTTTTATGAGAAATGAAAATCAATGTAAGTTTGTAGAAATACATTTTCATTTTGGACACTGATTTTTGTTTGTAAATAGAAAATTACACAAGTCAATTAAAAAGAAAAAAATCAACAGAAAGTTCAATTGAAAATAAATGATAGAATGTTCTTGATAACAGGGCCAAAATTTCTTAAATTAATATGATTGACTCTTTCAGTGCTGGAACCGAATTTTGAAGGCCTTTGCAAACAGTTTGGATCCAGATGAGACGCCACAGAACGTGGCATCTCATCAGAATCCAAACTGTTTGCTATTCTGATAGTATTCTTTGAAAAAATTTGAAGAAAATGCTAATTTTAGAAATTCAGCAGACAACATTTTAGCAGACGACAAATTTCCCAGCATGCAAAGGGTTAAGATATATAAGCCGTGATTGTCCCTTTTGGCTTTCAGACATAGCTGGAATCTCAGTTGAGCAGTCAGAGACGCGTTACAAGGAGATGTTGTCACGGGAACGCAACCCAGACAGAGTATACAAAGCTGAGTTCTTAACAGCAGATTGTTCAAAGGTATCATTCTTTTTTTACTGTTTTTTTTGGTAGCCCTTTCCCATTCAAAAGCAAAGTGAAAATTGTAAAATGCAACAAGCCTAAAACCAGAACTGCCTGCTAATAACTCTGTGTCTGTGCAGGTTTTATGCTGTTTTGCTCATCAGTATCGTTGATTTGAAATGAAGTCTTTAAAACTTGACTGTGTACAGAAATGTTTTTATTTTAATTGGATATTGTAAAGGGCTACACATGAGACATAGTGCATATCTGAGTTGTAAATGGTTACAAGTATGTTATAGTGACTTAAAGTTTTGTTCTATATTTTTATGTGCCCTAAATGGTAACACATATGTTTGCCTTGTTTGGCTGTCAGAATTATAATTCGTAGCTATTGATTACGTCTGAGTGATAAACTGAATCTCTAGACAATGCTATCCATCATACTTAATGTCCATGCTTCCATCTGTTACTTAGTTTCCAAGCAAGATTTCCGGAATTATAACACTGATTAAAATAAATGCTTGAAATCATATACAAAGAAACAAAATGTTGATTGCCAGTGGCAGACATTTTCAACTACCGGGTACCAAAAAAGACAACAATACATGTATGTATATTTCCTACATTGATGTTAGCAAGCACATGTTTACAAAAAGAATGCTAAAAAATATGAAATAAATAAGGAACACATCCTTGGAAAAGAGAATTTCTTTTTAAAGATACTGTTTCAAAAAGTTTTTTTTAACAATTGGCTTTTTTGATAAATAAACTTATCATTTTCAAAATCAATCCTTTCTGACTTATAGACAATGCCTTATTGGGAGGGGCTGAACTTTCGCCTCCATGGCGTCAGCTGATGAATCAAATGACTTCACTTGCAGATCATTACTGTTTTGTTTTTTTATTTGCTTAGGATTGTCTAAATTGCAGTCAGTTCTATGTCACCATTATAAAAGGCAAATACTATCCCAATTGAAAGACAATCGTAAATGTTGAACAATGTTAGCTAGCTCTCTTTTTCTGATATATAGTTATATACTTTTTAAGCTCACCTGTCATGGTGAGCTTGTGTGACCGTGTGATGTCCGGCGTTCGTATGTGTGTGCGTGCGTACGTGCGTGTGTCCGTCAACAATTTGTTTGTGTAGACAGTAGAGGTCACAGTTTTCATCCAATCTTTATGAAATTTGGTCAGAATGTTTATATTGATGAAATCTGGGTTGGGATTGTATTTGGGTCATCTGGGGTCAAAAACTAGGTCACTAGGTCAAAAACTAGGTCAAATAATAGAAAAACCTTGTGTAGGCAATAGAGGTCGCAGTTTTCATCCAATCTTTATGAAATTTGGTCAGAATGTTTATCTTGATGAAATCTGGGTTGGGATTGTATTTGGGTCATCTGGGGTCAAAAACTAGATCACTAGGTAAAAAACTAGGTCAAATAATAGAAAAACCTTGTGTAGACAGTAGAGGTCACAGTTTTCATCCAATCTTTATGAAATTTGGTCAGAATGTTTATCTTGATGAAATCTGGGTTGGGATTGTATTTGGGTCATCTGAGGTAAAAAACAATGTCACTAGGTCAAATAATAGAAAAACTGTCAACAATTTGTTTGTGTAGACAGTAGAGGTCACAGTTTTCATCCAATCTTTATGAAATTTGGTCAGAATGTTTATCTTGATGAAATCTGGGTTGGGATTTATTTGGGTCATCTGTGGTCAAAAACTAGGTCACTAGGTCAAAAACTTGTTCACTAGGTCAAAAACTAGTTCACTAGGTCAAAAACTAGGTCACTAGGTCAAATAATAGAAAAACCTTGTATTGACAATAGAGGTCTCAGTTTTCATCCAATCTTTTATAAAATTTGATCAGAATGTTTATCTTGATGAAATCTGGGTTGGGATAGTATTTGGGTCACCTGGGGTCAAAAACTAGGTCACTAGGTCAAATAATAGAAAAACCTTGTGTAGACAATAGAGGTCACAGTTTTCATCCAATCTTTATGAAATTTGGTCAGAATGTTTATCTTGATGAAATCTGGGTTGGGATTGTATTTGATTAGTCAGGTGAGCGATTCAGGGCAATTAGACCCTCTTGTTTTATAAGTATGTCTCATTATTTGTGTTTAACCCTTTCCCACTCAGAAGCAAAGTAAAAATGGCATTATGCAAACAGCGTAAAACCAGAACAGCCTGCATGCAACACTCAGTCTGTTCAGATGTTATGCTGTTTGCTGCTCATCAGTTCCTAAGGGTTGGAAATGAAGCCTTTAAAACTTGAATCTAGAAACAAAGGTCTTGCATTTAAAGTGCCAAAATACATATTTTATTGGTTAAGGGTTAAAGTTAAGCCATGGAATCTCGATGTTTGCAGGAAAGACTCAAGGACCTGTACAAGGATGCTGGGCGGACATTCGACATCTGCAGTTGCCAATTCTCCTTCCACTACTGTTTTGAAACCCTATCCCAGGCTGAGGTGATGTTACAGAATGCGGTGGAATGCTTAAAATTGGGCGGCTATTTTATCGGCACCACGCCCAACAGCCAGGAACTTGTGTATGTGTTTGTTATGAAATATATAAGGGTTCAAAACATGCATATTTTGTTAAATTCACCTGAAAACAAGCAATTTTCCTCATATTGTTACTACAAAAAAGAGCTTAAAAATTGCATTGTAGCTGATATGTGAATGTTAAATTAAAAACTTGGCATGAGATGTTAAAACATAGTGCAGTGTGCTACAGGCTTCACACCAACACTCAAAGAGCAAGGGTTGTTCTTGGAATCAGACTTTTCTGTATTTTACGCTATATCCATCACACAAGGTGGTCTTTTTGAGGCCGTTGCCATATAGCATCTAGATACTTTTGATATCAATCTACACTCACTTGAAATATTTTAGCCCCCCTCTGGTTAAACTGGGCTTAGTGCATGTGGGTAAAGTGTCGTCCCAGATTAGCCTGTGCAGTCCTCACAGGCTAATCAGGGACAATTCTTTCTGCTTGCATCGCATTTTTCTTTTCAAGAATGTATGATCGTCTAAGGGAAATTTTAGTTTTGGCAAAAAAGTGTTGTCTCTAAAGAGTCTGTTTGGACTGCACAGGCAAATCATGGCCACCTTTTTATGCCCCTGGATCGAATGATCATGGGTCTTTTGTTTTTGGCCTGTCTGTATGTCTGTCATTGTGTGTGTCTGTCCAAAAACTTAACCTTGGTCATGACTTTTGCAATATTGAAGATAGCAACTTGATATTTTGCATGCATGTGTATCTCAAGGATACGAGGTCTCAAGGTCAAAGGTAAAATATATGGCTTCAAAGCGCATTAGGGGGCATTGTGTTTCACAAACACAGCTGTTGTTAGGCACATTGATTAAGCCCCGTTTTCCCAAAACGTGGCTCAGTTCTTGTTTTATTGCAGACGCAGACTCCGTGAATCAGATGACATGTCGTTTGGCAATGAAGTGTACCGCGTCACTTTTGAAAATGAAGACAAGCAAAAGTTGCCCCTGTTTGGTGCCAAATACAATTTCCACTTGGAGGGGGTAGTCGACTGCCCAGAGTTTCTTGTCTTCTTTCCTGTATTAGAAAAGTAATTTATACCTTGTCGCTGGATAATTTGTCAAACAGCAACACAAGGATTACAATATCGTACCTAATGAATATTTAAGTGGTGGATTGTTTTGTACACTTCCACTGATAAGTTCAAGATTTACCCACTTTCCCTTAACATCTCTTTCTCTAAACATCAGGACATGTGTTACTATCTTTTGGTAGTTTAATGTGTGCAAATTTTTATGAGTTGAGAAAAGATAACAGTATCACAAAAGAATATATGTTATAATGTTTTCTTAGATATGTTATAATGTTTTCTTAGATATGTATACAGTTTACACATTTTATGTCTATTTGCAAAAAAGAACACTTTTTACTTTGTGTAATTGGTGTGGATGAGAATAATGTTAATGAGTGGGCTGTCTTAAAATTAAACCAAAACAAAATATGTTCTACTTGTATTTTGATAGTTTCAAAATTGTAACCATACATATAAGCGTCGATGTATAAATACACATTTTATGTTGATAATTACTAAATTAGGATTGACTAATGACTGATTAACAAAGCTTTACATTATCCCACCCTTTATAGAGGTAATTCTGTTTCTTACAGAATGGAAGAGAAGTATGACATTTTTTTAAGCAATCAAAGGCAAAAAGCTTAATTAAATATTAATCAAAGCATGCTGATTATTATCCCATCCAACATAAAAATGTATTTTTTTTCAGAATGGCAGAAAAGTATGGCGTCAAGCTGGTGTACAAACAGTCATTTGCAGACTTTTTCAATCAGAACTTCGTAACCAGGGAATACAAGGACCTTCTAAGTCAAATGAAGGCACTAGAGGTCAGTAGTCCCGACACAGGTGACAATGGTGTAATAGATCCTGGGTGTTATGTGACACAGGTGACAATGGTGTAATAGATCCTGGGTGTTATGTGACACAGGTGACAATGGTGTAATAAATCCTGGGTGTTATGTGACACAGGTGACAATTGTGTAATAGATCCTGGGTGTTATGTGACACAGGTGACAATGGTGTAATAGATCCTGGGTGTCATGTGACACAGGTGACAATGGTGTAATAAATCCTGGGTGTTATGTGACACAGGTGACAATTGTTTAATAGATCCTGGGTGTTATCTGACCCAGGTGACAATGGTGTAATAGATCCTGGGTGTTATGTGACACAGGTGCAATGGTGTAAAAGATCCTGGGTGTTATGTGACACAGGTGCAATGGTGTAATAAATCCTGGGTGTTATGTGACACAGGTGCAATGGTGTAAAAGATCCTGGGTGTGATCTGACCCAGGTGACAATGGTGTGGTAGATACTGGGTGTTATGTGACACAGGTGACAATGGTTTAATAGATCCTGGGTGTGATCTGACCCAGGTGACAATGGTGTAATAGATCATGGGTGTTATGTGACACAGGTGCAATGGTGTTAAAGATCCTGGGTGTTATCTGACACAGGTGCAATGGTGTAATAGATCCTGGGTCTGATCTGATGCAGGTGCAATGGTGTAATAGATCCTTGTGTGATCCTTAGTTAGTTCTGTCACAGGTGACAATTGTGTAATAGATCATGGGGGTTGGCCTCTGTTAATGTGAAAAATTTATTAAATTGCAAAAGTAAATATTTATCTTGATTTTGCTGAGGACTTAAATAAATCATACTTGGCTATCACAATAATGAAAAACGAGTATTCAGACAGCTTGTACATGTGTCTGTTGACTTTTTCTTGCAATATCTTCCATTTTTCAATTAATTTATGAAAGGAATAGCAATCCATTACAACACTGATAAAACTGTGCACATGATTCCTCAGCCTAAAAATAGAAACCAAACCACCCTTTCTTTTTGACTACCCTTTGTCATGTTCGTACCTGGAATCAATTGTTTTTGGTGTAAAAAAAATATGTGCACGCTTTTACTTTTACAGACTAAACCGTACTCTGAAATCACAATTTTAATGGAGGACAGTTACAGGTTTTGTTCATTGTGTTGACTTTTGCACACAAAATTAGTGTATCTGCTTAACATATCTATTCAAGATAGCTCAGTTTTGCGCTCAGTCCTCCAGGAGTATGTAACTTTGATTTCAGAGTTATCCAGCAGAGGAGGGTCGTAGTCTGGTTGGCAAAGATGATGAGGATTATGAACATGTGCGCTCCTTCATAGACAGTGTGAAAGAGGAGCCAGACAGCAGTCATCGCGGCAGGGAACCACGCAAAGTTTCCGTGGTAATTTCATCTTGTTCGCTTCTCATATTTCAAGTTTAGTATTCTTCTGATTAACGTCTTAGTATTAGTAAGGCTTCAAACTGATGTGCTTGCTGAGCATGTGTTCAAGAGCAATATCCATGAACTAGATGTACATGTGAACTAGCAATTAACTAAATATACCCGTTTACTAGCAGTAACCCTGTACTATCTGTACCCCGTGATCAAGCTGTAACTGTAAACTAGTAGTAACCATGAATTAACTTGATCCCCGTGAACTAGCTATAAGTGTTAACTAACAGTAACTATTAACTAGCTCTAACTGTTAACTAACAGTATTCATATACTAGCTGTACCAGTGAACAAGCTGTAACTTTTAACTAGCAGTAACTGTGAACTAGCTGTACCCCTGAACTAGCTATGAATGTTTAACTAGCAGTACCTATTAACTAGCACTAGACGTGAACTACCTGTACCAGTAAACTAGTAGTATTGTGAACTAGCTGTAGCTGTTATCTAGCAGTACCCATGAGCTAGCAGTACCCCTGAACTAGCTATAACTGTAAAACAAGCAGTACCCATGAGCTAGCAGTACCCCTTAACTAGCTTTAACTGTTAAACTAGCAGTACCCCTGAACTAGCATAACTGTTTAACTAGCAGTACCCATGAGCTAGCAGTACTCCTGAACTAGCTATAACTGTTAAACTAGCAGTACCTGTGAACTAGCAGTACCCCTTAACTAGCTATAACTGTAAAACTAGCAGTACCCGTGAGCTAGCAGTACCCCTTAACTAGCTATAACTGTTAAACTAGCAGTACCCGTGAGCTAGCAGTACCCCTTAACTAGCTATATCTGTTAAACTAGCAGTGTCCGTGAGCTAGCAGTACCCCTGAGCTAGCAGTATCCCTGAACTAGCTATTACTGTTTAACTAGCAGTACCTGTGAGCTAGCAGTATCCCTGAACTACCTATAACTGTTAAACTAGCAGTACCCGTGAGCTAGCAGTACCCCTGAGCTAGCAGTATCCCTGAACTAGCTATTACTGTTTAACTACCAGTACCTGTGAGCTAGCAGTATCCCTGAACTAGCTATGACTGTTAAACTAACAGTACCCGTGAGCTAGCAGTACCCGTGAGCTAGCAGTACCCCTTAACTAGCTATAACTATTAAACTAGCAGTACCCATGAACTAGCAGTACCCCTGAACTACCTATAACTGTTAAACTAGCAGTACCCGTGAGCTAGCAGTACCCCTGAGCTAGCAGTATCCCTGAACTAGCTATTACTGTTTAACTAGCAGTACCTGTGAGCTAGCAGTATCCCTGAACTAGCTATGACTGTTAAACTAGCAGTACCCGTGAGCTAGCAGTACCCGAGAGCTAGCAGTACCCCTTAACTAGCTATAACTGTTAAACTAGCAGTACCCGTGAGCTAGCAGTAACCCTTAACTAGCTATAACTGTTAAACTAGCAGTTCCCGTGAGCTAGCAGTACCTCTGAGCTAGCATAACTATTCAACTAGCAGTACTCGTGAGCTAGCAGTACCCCTGAACTAGCATAACTGTTAAACTAGCAGTACCAGTGAGCTAGCAGTATCCCTGAACTAGCTATAACTGTTTAACAAGCAGTACCCGTGAGCTAGCAGTACCCGTGAACTAGCTATAACTGTTAAACTAGCAGTACCCGTGAACTAGCAGTACCCGTGAACTAGCTATTACTGTTTAACTAGCAGTACCCATGAGCTAGCAGTACCCCTGAACTAGCTATAACTGTTAAACAAGCAGTACCCATGAGCTAGCAGTACCTGTGAGCTAGCAGTACCCCTTAACTAGCTATAGCTGTTTAACTAGCAGTACCTGTGAGCTAGCAGTACCCCTGAACTAGCTATAACTGTTAAACTAGCAGTACCCGTGCGCTAGCAGTACCCATGAACTAGCATAACTGTTAAACTAGCAGTACCTGTGAGCTAGCAGTACCCCTTAACTAGCTATAACTATTTAACTAGCAGTACCCATGAGCTAGCAGTACCCCTGAACTAGCTATAACTGTTAAACTAGCAGTACCCACGAGCTAGCAGTACCCCTGAACTAGCATAACTGTTAAACTAGCAGTACCTGTGAGCTAGCAGTACCCCTTAACTAGCTATAACTATTTAACTAGCAGTACCCATGAGCTAGCAGAACCCCTGAATGAGCATAACTGTTTAACTAGCAGCACCTGTGAGTTAACAGTACCCCTGAACTAGCTATAACTGTTTAACAAGCAGTACCTGTGAGCTAGCAGTACCCCTTAATTAGCTATAACTGTTTAACTAGCAGTACCCATGAACTAGCAGTACCCCTGAACTAGCTATAACTGTTAAACTAGCAGTACCCGTGAGTTAGTAGTACCCCTGAACTAGCATAATTGTTAAACTAGCAGTACCCGTGAGCTAGCAGTTCCCCTGAACTAGCATAACTGTGTAACTTGCAGTACTCTTGAACTAGCAGTAATTTAAACTAGCAGTACCCGTGAACTAGCAGTACCTGTTAACTAGCAGTAACTGTGAACTAGCTTAATCCGTGAACTAGCTGAACCCGTGAACTAGCTGTAATTGTGAACTAGCAGTAACTGTTTAACTAGCAGTAACTGTGAACTAGTTTAACCCGTGAACTAGTAGTTCTTTGAATCAAGAAAAAAAGGTTCATTGCTTATTCCTTTTACTTTGTCATAATTACTTCATTGTTAAATGATAAATGTTTGAAACAAGCACTGTCCTGTTGCATATCAGACAAAAGAAAATGTGCTGGAATTATAAGGATAAGAATTTACAACTTTAAGTGCTTTTGCTGATTGTGAACATTGAGGGATTATAGTGAAAGTGTTATAACTGCAGACAATTCCTCCATTAGAAACAATACTTTTATCATCAACTTTTAATATTGGCTAGTATTTTTACTAGTTATGTCCCTTAGTTTTTGTCATGTTATGCTTTGTTTTATGTAGATGATGAATCAGCTGCATCATACAGGAAATGTTTGTACACATGATTCTTGTAATGGTTTGATACTATTTGTAGTTGTACTGAATAAATGCAGTCTGAACATGTAGGGTGAACATTTTGTTTTCTTTTTTTCAGGGAACCCTCTCTAAAGCAGAATGGGAAGCTGTCAGTATGTATTACAATCAATAAACGAAACCTGCCTCTTCAATATGGAGGCAATTAAGATGCAATTTATTCTTCCATCCAAATGTTTCGTTCTTTCCTATCAATAGATCCAGTTCTATAGATTCAACAGTTCATATATTTTCAGACAAAAGCCCAATACGGACGTATTTTTGTCTTGTGAACACATGTCTACATTAACCATTAAAAAAAAGACCTAAGTATTAAAATGCAATCATTTTGCACTTAAAAGTAAAAAGGTTTTCATACAAAAGCCGAATGTGGGGGACATCCATTTTCTACAGACACATGTCTGCATGCACTTAAAAAAGGCTTGAATATTAAAATGCAATCAAGTTTAACTAAAAGTTTTAAACTATCATTTCTATATGCCTGTTAACACAGGTCTTATTAAGTGAATACTTTTGTTGGGTAAAGGGGCATGCGTTTTGGCGGGTTGTGTCCATGGCAATGTTGACCTTCCTGTATCTTCTAATGTTTAAATGCATCATGAAACTTGTAGATGATGTTTGCGGGCATTATATATGGGCCAAGTTTTATTAGTGCCGGTAGCAAGATGGCATAAAGCATTCTGGCCGTTGAATAACCCAAACTTTGACAAATTAAATTCTTTCAATCTCGAAATCAAATGGTTTTAAAGGTATCAACAGCAGAGTTAATGTTAATGTATGTGTGAATATAATCTCAACAAAATTAACCAGGTATACTAGTAACCAGCCAGATTGCCTTTAACACTTCTATACTTTTGCCCTTGAACTATGAAATATGTCCTTAAATGCAAATAGTTTTTATCATATTTTCATTTACCTTGGTAACAAACTGAAATTGCATTGCACGTCTGATTTGGTCCTTGAGTTATCTTAAATGTGCCATATTATCCCAGATCTTTAAATGGTCACATTTTTGTACATTCTGGTACTCTTGTTTACTGTATGTTTCAGCCATCTACTGCGTGTTCATGTTCCAAAAGGTGAAGGACATGGAGACAGGGGAGGTATGGAAGGTGTCCACGCATGACGGGACATCAGTGGGCAGGGATAGGGAACGCCTTCATGAGGGGGCAGATTAGGGAACAGAAGGGGCCAAGCCACGGAAAGCTCTTAGAAACACTTAGGATTGAACCTCAGCAGGAAGATGGATCTGTTTGGTCACCTGTACTTAACTGTCCTGTTCGTGCATGGCACTATTATTCGCCACTGGGGACTAATGGCAACAGATATTTTTACACAGGTGCTGTATTCAGAAAAAAAGGTTTTGTTATGGCTTGTTCACAGGTGTACACACATTTCGAGAGTTTAGCGTAAAAGACATGTAAATTGCTAAGATGTGTTTGATACTCAATCACTAAAATTTACATTAACATTGTGACACATGTTATGTATACAACGATTGGTTGGAAATTGTTTACCTGGCCAATCTGTATTGAAGGAAGGTTGATTTCCATCATGTATGTATGAATACAATTTTGTAATGTGATTATTAATTATGCACATACAATGTTTATGTCCCAACTAAGTGGTAGTAATTTATGATTGCTCTTGTGTGTCCCAACATTTCAATAAAATATTTGTTTTCATCTCTTTAAATGGATCTTTTCACAGATTTTGGAATGTTTTTAAGTTTGTCAGTAAAGGCTTTCAATCGATCAATAGAACTAAATAGCTCCAGTATAAAACCACAATAAAAAAATTAAAATAGAAAAAAAAATCCTCAACTGGGCTCGAACCACTGACAATTGAAGTAAAAAACTAGGGCTTAAACCGTTCAGCCGTCCGTGCTCTTACAGAAGTGGGTGTACGTTATACTTTATATAAGCAATTCTCATAATGTCACTAAATATAACAATTACAACAGAACAGAACTCTCCAATTATTCAGTTGTTTTGCGTTTGTAACGCTTTATAATTTTAGGTTTTTTTCATTTTCAAAAAATGCACATACATGTACTGATAATGAAATATTTAAAAAAAAATGCACATACATGTACTGATAATGAAATATTTAAGAACGTGGGAAATTTTGGTATTACTATTTCCTCTTAATATCATAAATAGAACGAAAATTTAAATATTTTTTTTTTCAAGTTTGTCAATTTACCACAGCATGAAAAGGTCCCTTTGAACTGCTGTGTTGATTTGGATTAAACTATCAAAGTTGAGTGACATTTGATGTTCAGATGATTGTAAAACTAGAAATATTGGCAGCGACCGGTTTTGGCAGAATAATGTTTTGTTGTCTGTTTGTCCATTATATAACAGTATAAGCAATGTGTACTTTAACTATTTAACAGCTTAATAGTTTTTACACAACATTTCTCAGCTGAATGACCTCCATGTTGCTATGCAAGATATTTTGGCTGCCACCAATTTGACAGATTTATGGCATTTGTCTGTTTGTTTTTTACCACTAATAAGCTGATCTGACACCTACTGATGCTCATAAGGAGCTTTATAGACACAGTGATGTCCCTGCAGTCTTTATGGACACAGTGCTGTCCCTGCAGTCTTTATGGACACAGTGCTGTCCCTGCAGTCTTTATGGACACAGTGCTGTCCCTGCAGTCTGTTATGGACACAGTGCTGTCCCTGCAGTCTTTATGGATACAGTGCTGTCCCTGCAGTCTTTATGGACACAGTGCTGTCCCTGCAGTCTGTTATGGACACAGTGCTGTCCCTGCAGTCTTTTTGGACACAGTGCTGTCCCTGCAGTTTTTATGGACACAGTGCTGTCCCTGCAGTCTTTATGGACACAGTGCTGTCCCTGCATTCTTTATGGACACAGTGCTGTCCCTGCAGTCTTTATGGACACAGTGCTGTCCCTGCAGTCTGTTATGGACACAGTGCTGTCCCTGCAGTCTTTATAGACACAGTGCTGTCCCTGCAGTCTTTATGGACACAGTGCTGTCCCTGAAGTCTTTATGGACACAGTGCTGTCCCTGCAGTCTTTATGGACACAGTGCTGTCCCTGCAGTCTGTTATGGACACAGTGCTGTCCCTGCAGTCTGTTATGGACACAGTGCTGTCCCTGCAGTCTGTTAACTTTTTCTTCGAACAACTTCTTAACATGAACTGCAAAGCAGTTTTTAATGAAACTATTAAGAAATTATTCTTTGATGTGCCTTGTTCAAAGTTGTTCAAATCTTTCCGGTCCATCGCATATAGATGTCACCAGAGCTGAAACTTTACATTAAAAAAATAATTGTTCATATTTTGCGTGTAAAATAGTCTAGTGGTCCTCTAATAAGTTTGTTAAAGGCATGCCCCTGAGGGGAAAAAGAGCCAAGCCCCCTTGTGTCTTTTATTTACATTGACATGTTATGCTAAATATCTTCTCTGAAACTACAAGGCCCAAAGATTTAATATGTGGCATGTAACATCATATGGTGGTCCTCAACCAAATTAGTTCAAATCATTCCAATGAGGTAAAATTGGCCCAGCCCCACTATTTCTTTTAAATGTATTAGATGAATGAACACTTTCTAAATGAATGTAACATTCTTTGTTTGTCTCTAACAAGCTTATTTCCTTATATCTATATAATTAAAACTTTAAAAAAATTCTCTGGATCTCAAGGCACAGAGGTTTGGTATTTGACATGTTAAAATCCTATTGGGGGTTTTCTACCAAGTTTTTTTTTTAACATGCCACTGGGGTCAAAACAGGCTCTGCCTTGGGGATTACTTGTTTCCCGTTGATGTATATAGTAAAAAAAGCTTGTTTCAAACTGCAAGGCACAGGGCTATGGTATTTGACCAGTAACATACTTACATTGTATTGTAGAAATTTTCCAAGTTTCTTCAAATTGTGCCACTACGGTTAAAATTTGCCACATCCTGGATGTTTCTGGATAATTCTTGTTTCCATTGTAAATTGTGTTTATTGTAAAAGCGTGAAAAATCCCCCCTGAAATCGCATGACCAAGAGATTTTAAATTTGGCATTTAATTTAACATGGTTGTCCTCTACTAAGTTTTTTTTCTAATCATTTCCCTGTGATTAAAATTAGGTGTAACTTGTTTTAATTCTTTCTCTACTCAGTTGGAAAATGGTAGCGGTCTGTTGAAAAACATTGTTACGAGGAGATTTAAGTTTCAGTGAAACAATTTTGAAACTCGAGATGCTACACTTGTTTGGTCCAAACTTCATGAAACTTGCTCAGAACTTTTGTTCTAGTGACATCTCTGCCAAGTTGTTTTTCGGAAACGTCACAAAATTGGCTCAGAATAGTTCAATTCACTGAAGTCATAGGTGAGCCACCTAGAGCTGTAGCCCTTTTGTTCATACATATTTAAAATACATGTGTATATAAATTTGTGTGTTCTGAATTCTTCCAACACTTCTGGGTGGATTTCACACAAACTTCCCCGATAAATGGCCTTAATTTTTAGATGAGTGGAAATGTGTGCATTTTCACAGGGACCATTTAAGTAGAATAATGGCTTTTAGTGTTTTTTATTGTTTAATATTACGTATGTCCTTAAACAGTATGTGCATCTTCTCTTAAAGGGGCCTTTTCACAGATTTTAGCATTTTTTTAACTTATTTATTAAATGCTTTATATTGATAAATGCAAACATTGGATCATAAAAGCTCCAGTGAAAAATCAAGAAAAAAAATTAAAGAAGGAAAAGAACATTGCCCGGAGCAGGTTTCGAACCAGTGACCCCTGGAGTCCTGCCAGAGTCCTGAAGTAAAAACGCTTTAGCCTACTGAGCTATTCCGCCGAGTACACATTCTTGACGTATTTTATACCTTATATAAGCAATCTTCGTAGTTTCACAAAATTTAACGACAAAAACAGAACTCTCCAAATTATTCAATCGTTTCGCGTTGCAACGCTTTATAATTTTTAGGTTTTAAAATCGTCAAAAGATGCATATAATGGCTATATTAGAGCATGGTTAATGTTCAGTATTACTGTTTCCTCACAAATATCATAACTAAAACGAAAACTTACGAATCTGAAACAACTTTTTTCAATTTTGTCAATTTATCAAAGCGTGAAAAGATCCCTTTAAAATGGGAGGATGAACATTTTGTACAGCTGAATGGACCCTCATGTGAATGTGATCTCAACGTGAATATTGTATGCTGCAATCGATTTCGTCAGAAGCGTATGACAGTTTATCAAGTTTTAAGTAAACTAAGTGTAAGGCTGTTTTTCAAGCAAAGCATGTTTTTGGGGCATCAGTATCTGTGACACATATAGTCGGATTTCCTTTTATAACTATTTAGGCCAATTAAAAACAAATGCTTGCTTTAATTTGCTGAAATTTTATTTCATCCATCGTTATCATTATTGTTAAACACAAATTACTGATTGGTTTTTTTAAATCAGCTAAGTTTGTAGGATCAGGTAGGCTTTTAATAATCAAGATACGGCGTATACGAATAACTGTAACTGAATATCCATATGAAACATTGAATTATTTCTTTAATGGTCAATGCGATATTTACAAATCAATTCTAATACAAATTAAAGTGTAAGTGTGTTAAAT
Organism: Dreissena polymorpha; assembly: GCF_020536995.1. Lineage (NCBI taxonomy): Eukaryota > Metazoa > Mollusca > Bivalvia > Myida > Dreissenidae > Dreissena > Dreissena polymorpha. The sequence goes on along the minus strand of NC_068363.1, from coordinate 71,588,383 downwards.
GCTCTTTGCTCACGTGTAGCTATTTTACTCTTAAGCCACTCGAACGGAAAGCGTTTCCTTTGATTCTGATGTCAACTGATTATGTCCGTATCTCTTTAGAGAATGTATTTTCATCGATGGTTATGGTCAACACAGCAGCAGAAGGGTAAGGATTGTGCATATGAGAGTGGTCGAAACCACCCTTTTGGTAAATTGATAACATTAAAAAAAGTTGTTTCAGATTCACAAATTTTCGTTGTAGCTATGATATTTGTGAGGAAACAGTAATGCTAAACATTTACCATGCTCTATAATATCTATTATATGCATCTGTTGACGATTTAAAAACCTGAAAATTATAGAGCGTTGCAACGCGAAACGAGTGAATAATTTGGAGAGTTCTATTATTGTTGTTTTATTTTGTGACACTACGAGGATTGCTTAAATATAAAGTATAAAATACATCGCTGATTGCATCAGCGCGAATGGCCGAGTGGTGTAAGCGAAATACTTTTACTCCAGGGGTCAGTGGTTCGAGCCCAGTTGCGGGTTACTTTTTTTTCTTTCTTTAATTTTATTCTTGTTTTTTTGACTGGAGCTTTTTAGATCCAATGCTTAAATTTATCAGTATAAAGCATTTCAATACATGCCAAAATCTGTGAAAAGGTCACTTTAACGTTGTTATTGCATGTTGACGTATTCGCAACAGCGTGTTGTTGTTTTCTCGTTTAGTGTCAAGGATGTATCCCGTATTCGAATACAAATCTATGTGCCCGATAGCAGACAGATTAGCAATCGCTGCGTTAAATTCTTGTAGATATTCGACACAGAATGGCTGGCAAATTGTTATCATAATTGATGACATTCTCTGAAAAAAATGCTCTGCTTTGCGATAATCATTTCATCAAGAATATCTCTAATTTATTCTGTTCTATTCATACTAATAACTTTGCCAACTATTTCCAGGAAACGGGCTAGAACAAATAAATATATAAATGCTTTGAGCAATCGTCTGTGCGTTTGATAATTGTTAATTAAGAATTCCACGGCGACATATGTATACCACTAGTAATCATAGTAATGCAGTGCTATTCACGTCGAAACTGTTTCCATGAAATTCCTGGCCCATCATTAAAACCCAAATGGACCATGCTCTGTGAAAAAGGGGGTTAATGCATGTTCGTAAAGTGTCGACCTAGATTAGCCGGTGCAATCCGCACAGGCTAATCAGTGACGACACTTTCCGCTTTTATGATTCTTTTCGTTTCAAGAAAGTAGCTTCAAAGCAAAAATCAGTTTAGGCGGAAAGTGTCGTCACTTGCATTAACCCCCTTTTCACATAGAACGGCCCATATGTTTTTGCTTAAATTAACACACTAAGTCATACTCGCGTTAATGTTCCTCGTTTAATATGGCATCATCTTCAACGCTCTTCACTTCTGGTTTCCCTCTCTGATCAGGGTCTGATGTTTGTCGCTTGTCCGAATTATGTATCTTCTATTCAATCTAGAATCCATTTATACCTACCTGGCTATCTGTATCGACCGTCATGTTATGCGTTCGCCAAATGTACAGGTATCTTATAAATATTTTTGTAAAGAGTAACACTCATAAAATGCTGCTACAACATGATGTCTGATAATCGAGAGGCCGGTTTATACAAGGTAGTTTGTTTTAACTGGAAAAATATTCGGGGTATTTTTTGGTTCCTTGATCTTTCCATCTGTTTTCAGTGATAAGGGCAAGAGGCTGAAAGTCTGTTTACCGTAGGTTGGTAGGTACTGCGTATATGCATTTTAAGCTTCTGACCGAGAAAATAATGTGTGTTATATTGCAGTTATACGTAATGCCATTGTAAAAAATTATATTCAGCTACTAGACAAAGTAGTGGTGGTGTTGGTGGTGGTGGTGGTACTGTTGTATTAGTAGCAGCAGCAGTAGCGGCAACAGAAGCAGCAGCAGTAGCAGTAGTAGTAGCAGTAGTAGAAGTAGTAATAGTAGTAGTAGTAGTAGTAGTAGTAGTAGTAGTAGTAGTAGTAGTAGTAGTAGTAGTAGTAGTAGTAGCAGTAGTAGTAGTAGTAGTAGCAGTAGCAGCAGCAGTAGTAGCAGCAGCAGCAATAGCAGTTGTAGTAGTGGCTAATAGCAGTACCAGCAGCCCCAGTGAAATGATGTTCATAATTTTTTACTAATTCAGACATCGACCGTTAAAAGTATCCGCTGTACAGTTTTACGCAGGTAGCTTATCAACAAATCATGACGGATCTCGTCAGGGGACCCTCAGTCTGTACAAATGCTTTTTTCTCAATCAGATTCTCTGTGAATGAGATAGCGTTGCACGTAGTATTACGTAAAACGTCATGATTCTACGTGTGGTTTGAACGCGGGCTGGATATTTATTTGCCTGCATATATAACGTCGTGCCCGTTGAATGAACGTACTTGTTTTAGAGACCTACTAGATATTTCGGGACGACATTTGAGATTGGACATCCGTATCGTGATTGTAGAGGACAGTGTTGCTTATATGAACAGGTGTGTTTAGATCGCTAAAGTGACATTGAGTGACGTACGTTCATTTGGGAAATAAAATAACGTAATTTAATGCACGTGTGAGGCATCTTACTGAATGCAATTGCATACCGAACATCAGTGTAAGGAACTTAAATCGTTGCAGATGTGCGATTTTTATTTGAAGATTACGTCTAACACATAACGCTTATGTTGAAGTTGTCTAACAACCAGCTGATAACTCATCATCTATGCAACTTTATTGCGACCTGCCATGGAATAAAAAGTGAATACAGCAGGACCTGTTAGCTACCGGTAGTTCACACATGCAGCAAGTCAAACTATTGATGATTTTTCTTAGTCATAGACTCAAAAAGTTGTGTCGTAAATAACCGAATGTAGAATAACATAAATACATTTCGCAAGACACGTAATACACTCGATACACATCCACTGCGATTTTAAACTGTAACGCTATTATCAGTAACAACTGCAAGCGATATTTTATAGCTCCTACTTTGAAAAAGTCACTGCTGTGCAAACGCGAATTTATACAAATATATTACAACGACTGCAACCTGTATTTATAGTATACAAACGCTCATTGTAAATGCAAAATCATCTAATACATATATTAACATGTAAACGACCTCACTTGCATATATGTAGAAAAAAACACTGTTAGGCACACGTACTGCTCGTTGTTTTACTAACTTGTATATATAATTTTACTTACAGCGCAACCGAAAAGCTGTTGGAAAACTGTACGAATATACACATATCACCACATAGAACAACGCAAAATGTTTTGGTTCACAGATACTGGATACAATTCGTGGATAGTTAATAATACATAATTGACTAGCATGTAACCACGTGCGTTGACGGGGAATGCTGATTACTACAACTGGCATTGCAAATTGTATTCTGAATAGGAGGACAGTACGGACAAGCAAATAACGAGAGAAAAAGAGAGTAAGTATGTTTATATTTTTATTAACTATTATAAAGGTTCTTAGGTTGTACGGTCAGCGTAGATTAAGACGAGTCTGGTCAGTAGCTACCCTGATTGCTATAAAGTCATGCACTGTTTCGTGGTTTCATTAGCGGACAAGGAAGCGATGCGCCGGCTGGTCTGGAGCTACGCTGGCCGCATATGTCATAAGGTCGGTTTTCGCATGATGCGGCAATCATAATGTACTAGAAGTGCGACATGTGCAACTGTTCAAACATCAATTTGTTGTAGAGCTGGATAACAAAGATCGGATTGCTATTGGATACGTTTTATACCGATTACCCGTCGTCCTGCAAATGTCCCATTGGTTATGCAAAGTCCGCTACCTTTTTAACATGTGTTCCTGAATTAGCTTTCTCGTATTTCTGTCGATTACTTCCTCGTATTTTCCCCACATATTTCGATGTTGTACGTCGCATTCATTTTAGTTTTCATTTAACGCCATAATTAATGACGAATATACGTGTTGCTTTTAAATTCAGTTGTTTCTTAATATGTATTACGGATGTAAGTGTATTAAGCGTTTGAAATTAGTCCGCTTCTTTTTTAATATGCATATCTCGATATCTGGTGATGTATATCGTCGCATAATAATCGCAGTTCATCACTTTCAAATCAACGCTCGTCATTTGTAAGCAAATTGGCCGCATAAATAACGACGCTCGGATATTCCAGTATACGTTTTTTAACCAGCTATTGGCCGCATTATTTATAATACTCGGGTGTAAACAGATATTTTGAAACAGCAATTGACCGCAAATGTTCCAATAATCGGTTATATATCTGTGTTTTTTTTTATCTGGCATTTGACACTATAACTAACAATACTCTGGTATATACTGGTATGTTGATTTACCAAATGGCCGCATAACTTACATTACTCAGGTACCGTATACCGGTAATTTTGGTCTAGCAACTGGTCGCTTTACATTCAATTCTCTGGCATATACCGGAATTCTGACCAAGCCATTTACAGCAGACTTACAATACCGGTACTCGAGTATATACCGGTATTTTATCTAGCAATCGGCCGCATAACTTACATTATTTAGGTTTATACCGGTATTTTGGTCTAGCAATCGACCGCGTTACTTAATTTTCGGGTATATTCCGGTATTTTGGTCTAGCAATCGGCCGCATAACTTACAATACTCTGGTTAATACAGGAATTTTTATATTTTTGAGATTGGCCGCATAACTTGCAGAACTCTGGTGTTAACCGTGTTTTTTCTCTAGCAATTGGCCGCATAACTTGCATTACCGGTACTCAGGTATATACCGGTATTTTAGTTTAGCAAGCGGCAGTATAACTGACAATATTCCGGTATATACCGGTATTTTTATTGATCAATTGCACCGGTATTTTTATTGATCAATTGCACGCAGTATATACAATTCTCGGATATATTGGTATTTTTATGTAGCCATTAGCCATACTTAAATAGGGGTCGGAATTTGCTGAACACACATTCAATCATATGTAACGCCTTCACCATAACAATAGCATGAACAATTATTAAATTCTTGTTTCTTGTTTGAAAGTCAACATTATATATCTTACAAAAAGGCAACAAAAAGTTACCAAACCAAAAATGTGTTTGGGGTTGATTCATCATTCAAGAAAAAACAACAACTAAAGAAATGCTCGAGAAATGCCCGCCGTCGCAAGAAAAAGAAGACCGGCCGGTATTCCATGTGTCCGCGTCCGAGTTCCGCGTCCGTGTGTCCGAACGAACTGGTTGAAATCTGTTGGAGCTATTTCATGTATCCGCGTTCCGCGTCCGCATTTTTCGTCCGCGAACGAAAGGTCGACTTTCAAGCATAGATATTAGTGAAAAAATAATAAATTGAGTAAGGGATCAACCTGAAATATACAACCAACATATGAAAGAAAACAAAGAAAAAGACGTCAACCAAGACGTAGGTCCTGAACTCTTCATCGTTCAGTTCTAATTCTCTAACAAGAAGGTAGTATGTGCCGTAAGTTTGACGCTTTCTTATGATGGCACGTGTCCAGTACCTATGTCTGCGTTTCCTTCTACTAACATGCAGTACTGCCGCAGCAGTCATCATAAAAAATGTGTGCTCTTCTAATAACGATATCTTAGTTCAAGTACCAACACGTTTGGAATGAGCTTTTTACACGGAAAGGCTAAAATAATAAGAGGATGCATAAAATAGATACCCCGTGTCCGTATACGGAACGCGGACACGGAACGCGGACGCGCAGCGCGGTAACGGATGCATGGAAGACCGCTGATTTTCCATCAGCAGATACGCTTGTATGGATACTCCGCGTGCTACCCTTCTTTTCTTCGAGCGCATCGTATAAAACAACCAACGGGTTAACGTGACGTATAGTGGATGTAATAATCACATTAGAGCTCGTTTAATGCTGCCATACTGTGTCTGTGCTAATGAAACGAGTCGTATAATTCCCATTAAATACTTTCTTATCTTGATTTATTGTATACGCCTTCCACGATGGGTGTGTAGACCAAACAGAAGCAGTGGAATTTACAACATCAAGCATTAAAATCAAAGCGTTCATTTAACATTAAATGTCGGTCGCAAATGCATTATTTTGTTGCTGCTTAAGCCTTTAACTTTAATTTTGTGATTGCGTTGAGTCTGACGACCATATAAAGGTATTCGGTAAAATTTATACTCTGCGTGTGTTCAAATTCAGGTGGAATCGTCGGCATGGTTACCGATGTAAGAGTTATACAGAACAACCGATAAAAAGACTTGTTCACATGAGCACAACGTGCTCATGGTGAGCTTTTTTGATCAATTATGTACATCTTCCGTCTTCTACATTTAGGCCTACCATGTGAACACGTAAGGGGTGACATTCAACATGCATTGTTCAATCGTCATGAAAATTGGTTATAACATTTGTTCAAATTATTGTTCGGCCGAGTCAAAAACTGGGCCACGTGTGGTAAAAAATTATTAGGTCATTTAGTCCAATTAAATTCGGATTATCACTAACCAAACTTAAATATATAACGCGACAAAAAAAAGAGAATGAACTGAGATTTTGAAATTAACTGTTCTATTTCTTTTTGTTAAGTGCATCAATATATACACTGCATCCGTGCTGTTCATATACAAACGAAGCTGAAATTTAGCAGATCTTCATAAGAATGGTGTAACCTTATCACAGTGTTGTATTTTTTAGAATTGCCTATAATACATGTAGATTGAATTGATATTCTAACTTTACAAATTAAATTACAATTATGAACATTGTAAAGCTTATGAACACTGTAGACGTCTGTTTTGCGCAATCATCATACAATGTCGCATGTCGTTTGTTCTAATATCAGGGCCGAGTTCGCAAAATGTTTTAAACATGGCCACAAAGGCGGGGATGCAGTTTGCCTTATTTGTATGTATTGAAAGTTTATGAACAAGCTTAATGCCACTTTAATTCGCTGGTGCAATCACCACGAAATAAAATGCTCAGCACATTTTTTTTCTAATGACACCATGGTCGAGTTCTAACATGGTTACGGATGTTTCTCATAATCTGCTTAGAACAATTGCTAAGATTTTCGGTCCCAGGTGCTAGAGGTACTATAGACAGTGTCAAGTGGCATAGTTTGCCTGCGTGGTTTCAGTTATATTATATGCTAGCAAATTCTAGTTTGTATTGATACACTTTTTTACTTTAAAATGCTATATTATCCATTTCCGTTTACCAAACGGAAATTCGCGAGTTTTAATTTATCACATTTAAGTAATGGTTCTCTGACTGTCATTCACAGTGTTTAACGTCCTGGGCAGAATCTGCGAGTCCAAGGACCAGACATACAAAATAAAAAGGTAATCAACAATTTTGAACCATTATTGTTTTCTTGTCATTACAACTTTAATAGGCTCTATTCCGGTATCTGGTATTATGGAACGGACGCATATTTACCCGACAATCCACTGTTTCAGAAAAAAGAGTATACTGAGAAAAGTAAACCATAACATGTTATCTTTAAGCTTGAATTTGAAATGTTCTGTAAAAGTACAGTTCACAAAAAAGGGCTTGTGAGTATAGTCCCAAATATTGATAGCAAACGATAACTTTATGTTGCATATCATAAAACATTCACGGATGTCAAAATAATAAAACGAAGCTTAACATCTATTGATGACGGCTAAGAGTTTTTCGCACGGTCGACTTGTTCTCAACGTTTTATGTTCAGAATGATGCGTTTTCGTTGCAGTTCAAGCCATGAGGCGCGGTCTGTGAGTGACGTGACACTGGTGGCGGTGCGCGATGGGCCACTTAGACGAACACCGGAACCACGCAATCTCGAACAGGCGTCCTCCGGAAACTCTCGACACGGAGATCACTTTGGGGAATCAAGGTATCGTGCATTTGCAGTTTGCGACGGCAAGATATGCACACGCGCCTCATTAATCTGAGTTGAAAATCCCTCTATTTATCGAGTACTCTTTTTAAATTTGAAAGTGTTCACTGAAGTTACAAAAAGCAAATGTCATTCCATTTAGTGTACATAAACATATCTAATAAAAAGTACTTTAACAATTTGTTCGTATGTAAAGTCGCATAATTATGCCACAGCATAAAGCCTACGTGAGCAAACTTTTATACATATTGACACGTCTTTGCGGCGCCGCGCAACGCGTAAACTAGTATCAACCGTTGCGTATAGATGTACGTGGAGGAACCTTGCCTTTTCGCGCTCATACGGAATAAACATGTAAGATCTATAAATAAAACATAAGGAGACAAGTCAGCGTTGTTTATGAAGACGACAACAACGACGAATTCGATGTTGATGCTGCTGCTGCTGATGATTATGACGATGATCATGATTATGATGATCGTTTGTATTTATATCAAAAAGTATGCGGCGTAATGTGCTTTTTGCTGACGTCTATGCAGAGACATCCACATGCGACGTCGCGTTTTATTTAATTAAACAGGATACACATTAATGTAACATTCTGCTTTTAAAGCAAATAAACCACTCCCGCTGAACTACGTTACAATGGGAGGTGCGTCTGTACGACAACGCGATACGGCCTCATAACTACAACGGTTACGGTTTCTTTACACAGTTTGTTGACGATACGGGATTTTGTTAAAATAAATGGTAAATTACGGTAAGTTTGAATAGTTTTTGTATGTGTAAGCCAATGTTTATTTAAATACGGATACTGTGCATCTCTTTCATAGCTTGCCATGTAATTTATTGCTATATTATCGATAAAATGGAAGTTTTAAAGACCTGTATAGACAACTCATAAAATAATTGGAATATAATTCAAAGTCTGACATTAAACAGAAGAAAATGCAAACAAACGTAAGCAAGAAAGAATATTGAATCAATCTTATCAAGATCTGTCTCAAAATTAACTGCATGTAAGTGTAACGAGAGAAATTTTGATGAATTAAAATGTTACGGCGTCTTACAGAGAGTGTTACAGTGCATTTACTACAACATTTTTAAGGTTACGGTATATTTTCGACATTCAATTTAGTTAAATGCTATTAACAAATGTTCAAAGTCTTGTAAAATATTGTAGTACTGATTTATTTAAAAACAAAACATAAACAAATATGAATGAATTTGCGATTCTAAGATTAATTCAGTCTTTATTTAAATATTTTTACTATTATTTTATCTAAAAATAATTGAACCAAATCTTTAAAAAAAATGTATTACTGATTGATTATAAAAATGCCATAAAGAAATACAAATAAATATTACCCAAATGAAGTCTTGGTTTTAAATGACCTTAATATGTTATTGAATTCCTCACTTAAGATGTGTGAAATATTTTCTACATTCCTGTAAATTATTTACAGTAATTGAGGTAATTAATAACTGAATAATTATGTTAATGATTTACTCAATTTACTCAATTGAAGGAATGCACTTTTTACAAATTGTGCATGAAAGAAAATAAACCCATGATATTTTGTATTCTTTTATTTTATTTATATTATACATATACATTTACATAATTTACAACATGCACCATATAACAGTGAAGAAACATTTCAATAATATAGGTCAGTCACATAACAATATTATAATTTTAATATAATATTTGCATGTTATAAACATTTACATAATTTGTAATGCATACATTTAGCACAATACAAGCACATTTTAAACATAAAAGTACATGCAGAAAATTATCACATTATTCTCTGTCACACATATATAATTAAGTTCAATATCATTTAACAGTTCATTCGTCGTCGTCAAACATATGGCGCATCGCAGTTGAGGGTCCCAGGGCGTTGATGTGACTGATGATGAGCATGGCCTTGAAGGATCTTTGCTGTGCATACTGAAGGAAGATTGCCGAAACGCACAGCCAGGCTTTACACCATTGTTTATCAGAACATCCGACCCAAAAAGTGGCATTTATCGTTGAAACGCGACAGGGACAAAGTATCAAATATAAAAAGCGGACATTTAACATCTGCGGTAAAGATATTACATCTGATTCAGTGAATTATAACGACATAACTGGGAAAAGTGAAATTAATTCACCCATAAAAAGCCCACATCATAAAAAACCCAAATATTTAAAAGATACCATATCTCATCCCAGGGAATTATTTGTTGAGACTGAGAAAGCAAAACATGAATCGAGGAAGGAAATCTCCATGCTTGTAATTTTGCCTTCCTGCAGGCGCTGTAACGCTGTAATGAAGACACCGTAACGTGCCTTAGTCGTAAGAGAAGATACCGTAACATGTACACGGAGTTGACATGCTACAACTATTTTGCAAAATCTGATTGAAATCACCAATAATAGTATACTAATGGGCATCACATGTTTGTAAAAGAGTGAACTTGATACAAATCATTGAAAATAATCATCGTGACAGATACTGCAAGCCTGAAACAACGAATTAATTGGAGTTTCAATGTTTTGAACTTTAACTTCTTTCTTTTATTATGATTTCACGCTAGAAAATGCCTCGATAGCTTAGGTAGCGAGTTAAGAAACATTACTAAATGGAAATAAATGCCATATCCCTTTTTACGTGTAAGTTTAAACAAAGACTTTACCTTGTCAACGCGTGTGTATGCCTATAAATGTCAATATAAAGAAGTGACACGTCAAGACGCCGTAACCGTTGTAGTTATGACGCCGTATCGTGTTGTCGTTCAGGCGCACCTCTCATTGTAACGTAGTTCAGCGGGAGTGTAAACAGACTAAGAAATAGTATATCTAAATATCGCGATTGCTATGGGGTCTCATGTTTAGGTTTCGCAAATATTCAGTTCGTAACGATGGACTCAATATGGTGTTCATCGCAATATTAGAACCGACCTGTGATATTCACGCTGGCATTTATATTAGCTGTATACGATCTGCTGTCGTTAATCAGCGATGAATCAGTTTGCGTAGATAATCGCGTCCCATTAGCATCGTTTCTCAAACAGGTGTATCTCCTTTAGCCGGCTATCAGCATCGCCATGTTAGCAAGAATGCACGCCAGCCGCGATAAGACATTCGATAGCTCCGCAGACATGTAGCTTTCAGTTCCTGTATTTTCAATATGTTCGGTAGATAAAACATGTGATAGTTTATTCTGATGTTAGAAATGTTATAAATCGGCCATATTAAAAAAATCACTTATAAATATTATCGCTGAAAGCTTGAATAACATTTTGATTGCCTGCGCATGGACGATTTAATGACATCGTGTTTGTTTGTTTAAATACATAGGAATAACATTTCCCAAGTCGGTTGCCTTGCAAAATAGTAAAAAAAATCATAAAAAATCCTAATAAAATGTAAATGTTAAAAATTTAAAATGTTAATAATTTAAATAAAGAATAATTTAATCGTCGGTTATTATTTGTTATTGATGCGTAATTAACTTGAAATTGTAATTCTATACACCTTATAATTATATAAGTTAGGTTGGATGGTTGTGGATATGCTACACAATATCCAGCCTAAATTATTTGCGATAATAACTAAGCGGGCCCCGCCGTAATGTGTTTGCTTGCATGGCAACATTTGTTTTAGAGAGTAGAATAATATTTGTAAATATGGCACCTGTCTCATATATTTATATTTCAATGATCAATCAGTTATTTTGTGTTTGAGTTATGATGTAGAGAATACAATATATAAAAATGAAAGAAAGGGAGGTAATTAAAAAGAAGACTATATACAGGTACTGTTCTTGATCACTGTATTTTTCCTTAAACTCATCTATTCATTTTGCAGTGAATACTTCAGTGTTCAAATTAAAATATTCTTTTAAAATAAAATAAAGGGAGATATTAAAAATTGAAAAGATAAAATATTTACTAAAATGAAATTAAATTAAATATCATTTAAAATTATAAATAAGTAGAAAATAAATTTAAAATAAAATAAAATAAAGGGAGATAATAAAAAAACTACGACCGAAAGAGGCATGGTTCATGTTCACTGCACTTCTCCTTGTTACCATCTGTTTATATTTCTAGTTTCAAATAAATCCCTTCAGTAGAATTATGCTCCGGGCAAAAATTTACTTTGAAATTAAATAAAGGGAGATAATTAAAAAACTAAGGTAGATTTAGTTATGGTTCTTTGTCACTGCACTTCTAGTTGCCATCTTTTTATATTCTAAGTTTAAAGTATTAAAATCCGTTGAATAGATTTGGAGTTATGCCCTGGACAAAGTTTCGGACGGAAAGACGGACGCACAGACGGACAAACGGACGGGACCAAAACCATATCCTCTCCGAAAAAAAAATCGGCGGGTATAATCAAGCAAAGAAGTTGAATGCAAAGCGGCTGAAGTGCATTATTTTCTAGTATGTTAGGATGCTTCCTACGTTGGCAGATCAGTGTACATGTAGTTAAATATAACACACGCGTATCGTTAACTTTAAGTATCTTGACAACTATAAACATTATACAAGACAGAATACAATTAAGAAACAAAAACATGTTTGATGCGAACGTCTTTGTTAGTAATCAGGAACGTCTAACAACATGCTCGCCCTAATTTCATGAACGCAGTACCCCTTAACGGTTCTACGTTCCATCAACACATCAGCAACTCGAGCAATTTGTTTGTTCGAGATAATTGATATTAATTTAGAACGACTTCCGTCTACTACCGGAAACTTGGGTTAATCAAGCTCGTTTATTGCAAAAGAACTTCAGGTATCACACTCTACAATCATGAAGCTATCAGTGCGTGCCAATTTTGATAAACGCACCTTGATTGTCGAGGGCGCGTTTCCGCCTTCGGGACGTTTACATTAGTCACGTTCTGAGAAAACTGGACATAATGCATGTGCGTAAAGTGTCGTCCCAGATTAGCCTGTGCAGTCCGCACAGGCTAATCAGGGACGACACTTTCCGCTTTTGTGGTATTTTTCTTTAAAAGGAAGTCCCTTTTTACCGAAATTCTTGTTTAGACGGAAAGTGTCGTCCCTGATTAGCCTGTGCGGACTGCACAGGCTAATCTGGGACGACACTTTACGCACATGCATTATTCCCAGTTTTCTTAGAACAAGACACTCATGATGAACTTGAATTTATGGACGTCTTTATGCGATGTGAATAATTACAAAATCAATGTTGCTCGTCATAGTTCAGTTATATTACATTCTTAAAATATATTTGGGGTTGTGCTCTGTGAAAAAGGGGTTTAATGCATGTGCGTAAAGTGCCAGATTAGCCTACCTCACCTTCCGCCTTAACTAGTTTTTTTTGCTATGAAGAAACTTTCTTGAAACGAAATACCATAAAAGCGGAAAGTGTCGTCCCTGATTAGCCTGTGCGGACTTCACGTGCTAATATGGGACGACACTTTACGCACATGCATTAAACCCCTTTTTCACAGAGCACGGCTTATTTAATAATGTTTTGTTGGGAATTTGTGAAGTCGCGCAAAAGTCGCGCAAGTGATGCATGTTAAGGTATTTCGTTTCCCCGCGAAATTCATGACAATTATGCATGGTATTTACTGCTGGCAATCATCCGCTATTAGTCTGGCTGTAGAGTATGCGGACTCGCGGACTTCATTTACAAATCTGCAGTAAGACTAATTGACTATTGTTTAATTTAACTTCAATGACTTTTCAATGAACTATAACGCAAGTTTACAGTATTTGCGACTTATGTACATAATAATCAATTTCACCTTTTCGTTTTGCAATTAAATTGTCTTCTTAATGTGTATTATCTGATATAACACAAATGGTGAAGGTAAATACTATGAACAGTCGTACTGAACTTAGTTACGGCGTCGTTTAGTCGCGTTCTACGCAGTTGCAGCAGTAACACACTGGTATACCCGTGTTTCAGGATCCTCAGCGACACGGCGCTCGTGCGAGATTACCTCGTGGCACGTCGCAGGGCTCTTTCCAGTCAGCACAGCGTCTCCGTGCACGAGGAAAGGGAGGCATTACTCAGGTTGTGATAAACACACACATGTGATACATTGTTGCGTGCGATTTAATGTCTGCATATAAAAAACATGTTTTAGCTGTGATTGTGTGTTTTCGTATCTCATTATTTAGATATTTTTTTGCATATAAGAGCACGGTAGAAAACGAGGTAGTGTTGATTATGTTCTATACAAAATGTAAAGCTCAGAAGCCATCAATTAGTCCAAGTATATGGACTAATGTCAACGAATCCATATACAAATATTCGAATATACGTGTATTTATTTGTGTCGTGTTCTGAGAAAACTGGGCATAATGCATGTGCGTAAAGTTTCGTCCCAGATTAGCCTGGGCAGTCCAAACAGGCTAATCAGGGACGACACTTTCCGCCTAAATTGGATTTTTGCTAAGAAGATACTTCATTTAAACGAAAAATGCCATAAAAGCGGAAAGTGTCGTCCCTGATTAGCCTGTGCGGACTGCACATGCTAATCTGAGATGACACTTTACGCACATGCATTATGCCCAGTTTTCTCAGAACACGACACATTTAAATACGAACTGTTATGAATGCCCTTTCGACAAACGTTGAAATAAGACAACCATCAAATTAGACCCAACGACACGTGTCGCTGTGTTCTGCAGGTACATCGACGTTCTGGACTTGGCTCAAACAACATTGGAGAAGGTCTGCCAAGAGTTAGTGGACGCCAAAGACTCGCTGGCTGCCCTTGAAGAGATAAAGGCGAGGTGGGCACTTAATGCAAGATAAATATAATATGTTTTAGTAGCAAGAAAATCAGGGTTACAGCTTAGAGGATTTACTGAACTTGATGCAGTGTTTATATAGCAAACTACAATTTAAATAAACCAACTTAAGAACGATATTTCCATGTTTCATTTGTGTGTAACTGGGTCATAATTTAACTAATGTTATATACAACTTTGAATCTTAATAATTGTTTATTGATACGTAATCAGTACCGCTAATTCTATAATTCATAGCATTGTAGAGAATAATAAGTTGTTTGTAACTAGTTGTGTTTATGGTAATCATTAGCTATGTATTTAAATGATTGAACTGTTAAAAGTTTGTTTACATGAAAAACCGTTTTCAACATTCAACGTTCCTTTTGTTTATTTTGAAAGCGTGAACACACTTGTGTCTATTTGGTAGTTATGGTAACCATGTAAATACCACCTGCCCCAGTCGCTAATTTAATTATTCCATTCCTCATTCGAAATGAAGTCTGCGCGTTCTCTTGTAGACTGCGTTTAGATAGTGCGCACCAATTTAAACAAGTAATGTTTAAGTGGGTAAAACAAATGATATTACCGTGTAGTACTAACATCATGTACGATGTGAGCCACGTCATGCTAAATGATTCTTATAACGAATGCGGACAGGGTAGCTCCAGACCAGAAATCGCGCATTCTGGTGAGGAGCTCCTGGTACATGTATATTGTCCGCTAAAGCCTTAGAGGTCACGCAATGTTTCCTGGTCTATTAAGCGGACAGGGTAGCTCCAGGCCAGAAATCGCGCATTCTGGTGAGGAGCTCCCGGTATATTGTCCGCTAAAGCCTTAAAGGTCACGCAATGTTACCTGGTCTATTAAGCGGACAGGGTAGCTCCAGACCATAAATCGCGCAGTTTTGTGAGGAGCTACCGGTATAGTGTCCGCTAAAGCCTAAAAGGTCACGCAATGTTTCCTGGTCTATTAAGCGGACAGGGTAGCTCCTGACCAGAAATCGCGCAGTTTTGTGAGGAGCTACCGGTATATTGTCCGCTAAAGCCTAAAAGGTCACGCAATATTTCCTGGTCTATTAAGCGGACAGGGTAGCTCCAGACCAGAAATCGCGCAGTTTTGTGAGGAGCTACCGGTATATTGTCCGCTAAAAGGTCACGCAAGGTTTCCTGGTCTATTAAGCGGACAGGGTAGCTGACCTCATATTGCATAGCGCATGTTTCCGCACGACGTTGGTAATAATAAGCTTTCGTAAAGCAAATGGTATATTTTGTAAATATTAAAATATTACAAATGTATATTGAATAACGGCTCTGAAGATTCTTTTAATTAAATTCACAATTACTTATATTGTTAATATACATGTATATCTTTGGATAACCTAACGTTATACACGTGTCGTCCCAGATTAGCATGTGCAGTCCCTTCCTCACAAGCTAATCAGCGATAACGCTATCCGCCTAGACTGATTTTCGTTTAGAAGAAACTTCCTTTTAACATTCCAAAAAGTGAGAATACCGTCCCTGATTAACCCGTGCGGGCTTAAAGGGATCTTTTCACGCTTTGGTAAATTGACAAAATTGAAAAAAGTTGTTTCAGATTCGCAAATTTTCGTTTTAGTTATGATATTTGTGAGGAAACAGTAATACTGAACATTTACCATGGTCTAATATAGCCATTATATGCATCTTTTGACGATTTTAAAACCTAAAAATTATAAAGCGTTGCAACGCGAAACGATTGAATAATTTGGAGAGTTCTGTTTTTGTCGTTAAATTTTGTGAAACTACGAAGATTGCTTATATAAGGTATAAAATAGGTCAAGAATGTGTACTCGGCGGAATAGCTCAGTAGGCTAAGGCGTTTTTACTTCAGGACTCTGGCAGGACTCCAGGGGTCACTGGTTCGAAACCTGGACCGGGCAATGTTCTTTTCCTTTTTTAAATTTTATTCTTGATTTTTTACTGGAGCTGTTACGATCCAATGCTTACTTTTATCGATATAAAGCATATAATGAATAAGTTTAAAAATGCCAAAATCTGTGAAAAGGCCCCTTTAACATGCTAATCTGGGGCGACATTCATTTGTAAAGTTTTCTCAGCACTAGGCTCAAAAGATGTAACAATGTCATCCCGCAGAGGCTGATCCTAGTGGACCCTTTCTTTACGCACACGTGTATGTAGCGCCCCCTCCCCTATCCTAAACCACTCCGACATGCCTCACATTGAAGAAGTGTGTTCCACGTCCGCAGGTTCCTGGTCGAGCACGAGACTCTGATAGCTGAGAATTACAGAAAGACTCAAGAGTTAGCGGAAGTCATGAAAATAAACAGCGGCCTAAATAAGGAAATAGACAGGTGAGCGAGGCATGCCATTTCCTGGAAATGTGTACTTGTATTTGTGTGCCATGTATTGCGTTGTTTAAGTTGTAACAAATGCATACAATATTGTTCACAGAGAAGTTGATAACTGTACATACCGGTAAGTTATATACTCCATGATGGTATAAAGCTTTTATGGAGAGAAAATGATGAAAGGCACATTAGCAACATTAAACTTTTGTGTTGTAGCTGTAATAACAAGTCATTTGAAATAAATATACGTAATAAAATATACAATCAGAGTAATCATTGATACATTCCTGTACTTTATGAGCAAATACTCGTGAAGCGTAACAAAATCTACACTATAAGTAACGTACTGTATGCGAGTGTACGCGCCACTCTATGTTTATCAGAGGTAATACTTTGTTAACACTATGGTGCCATTCTTTGCATTTTTTAATTTCCAGATTAAAGGGATCTCGAAACTCCCGACATTTCAAGTCCCTGCGGAAGTTTACCTCCACGACAGACATGGCAAAGGCCAGGTTCGTCTTAATAGACGAGCTGAACGTCACTTCCGGTCTGGACAAAAACAGCTGCCGAGTTACCGGATGTGTACTGGCATCCCACTGCACGCTAGCCCTCGCCGACTGCAACAACAGCGCAGTGAAAATACTGGACGTGAACACGAACACAATAGTGGAATACCACCAGTTACCGGCGGCCCCTTGGGACATTACAGCCCTCCCCAACGACGAACTCGCCGTCACCCTTCAGTTAAGGAAAGAGATACAGATTATTTCCAAATACAGGGCCATGTTCTTGAAAGTCGACGGCGATTGTCGGGGAATTGACTTCTTGTTTAAGCACAACAGCCTCGTGGTATCGTACGTGGACCCAGAAAAAGTAGAAATTCTGGACCTACAAGGCGTTGTGTTGAAATCGTTTACATTTCGTGAAGGCAATGTGATGTTTCTGCGTCCGCATTACGTGTGCAGCTCAAGTAACGAGGACTATATCTTCGTCTCCGACACCATGAAACACACGATTACAAAACTCTCCGTTACAGGCGACACATTCGAGTCCTACAGCGACCCGGAATTGGCGGAACCAGAAGGGCTATGCTCCACGAGTGACGGCGGGCTGCTGGTGTGCTCTTATAGCCAGAATTACATCCACCTCGTTTCCAAGAATTTGGAGCGCATCAGCGCCCTCCTGTCGTCTGCGGAAGGAATCGAGGAGCCGCAGGCGATATACTACGACTGGAAAACCAACAAACTGTACGTGGCGCTGTACAAGAACAATATAAAGGTGTTCACTGCGCAGCCGTCAAGTAAGTAGCGTTAATGAGGCGGTCGAGTGGTATTGACTGACATTTGACCATAAATTTTAAAAGACGGTTTTAGTTACAAACGTATATTGATTCACCTGTGTGATCGGCCTGGACAAATAACAGTGCTGATCATGTAAGACTTACGATAAGGATAGAAAAAAAGGAGCTTCTCAGATAACTATGGACCATAACGGAACTACTCAGATAACTATGGACTAAAAGGGAGCTACTCAGATAACTATTGACTAAACGGGAGCTACTCAGATAATTATGGACTAAACTGGAGCTACTCAGATAACTATGGACTAAATCGGAGCTACTCGGATAACTAAGGACTAAAACGGAGCTACTAAGATAACTATGTACTAAAAGAGAGCTAGTCAGATAGCTATCGACTAAAGAGAGCTACTCAGATATCTATGGATAAGTATTGGCTGAAAGGGAGCTATTTAGATAACAGTGGACCAAAACGGAGCTACTGATATAACTATGAACTAAAACGGAACTACCCAGATAACTATGGACTGAAACGGAGCTTTTCAGATTACTATGGGCTAAAAGGGAGGTACTCAGATAAATATGGACAAAAACAAAGCTGCCCAGATAATAATGGACGAAAACGGAGCTACACAGATAACAATGGACCAAAGTGGAGCTACTCAGATAACATTGAACTAAAACGGAGCTCCTTATATAACTATGAACCAAAACGAAGCTACTAATATAACTATGAACTAAAACGGAGCTACTCAGATAACTATGGACTTAAACTGAGCTACTCAGATAACTTTGAACTTAAACGGAGCTACTACTAATGGTACACAACCACAGACACTAAACATTTACACTAGCATTAGTAATAATGCTCAGTTGTCACTTGCCACGATGAAAATGTTGTTTATACAACAATCGTTGGTGTTTTACTAACATTTATTAATGGTAGATTTAAACACTTACTTTAGAAAATGTGCAATATATTTATTTTCGTTTGATATTAAATTGTACTAGATAGTTTTCAAAACTTGTAATGCTAGTTGTCTGTCACGTTTTTTGTTTGTGTATTGAAAAACATTAAATAATAATGAGGTCGCCGTGGTGTAATGGATATGGTGTCCGCCTAGCGACCGGGAGGTCACGGGTTCGATCCCCACCGTGGGAGCGTTCTTTAGATCTCCCCAAAGACACCAAGTACTGGTTCTAAGCCCAGGAAACGGACTCGACAGCGTTTATATAAGCCTAATGCTTTCGATGCAATCGAGCTTAAATAAATAGGTTTAAACTAAACTAAATAATAATGTTATTTACTAGTGTCTGGACATTGATTGTATATACATGTATTTTACGAAAAAATGTTTTTAAGAATTACTCATGACCTTTTAGTATTTTTATGAAAATAAATGTTCCAAAAACGTTTGTATTTATTTAAATGAAGTCGTAGTTACTAGTGGAATTCATTATAAAACTATGTAGCTCAAAATCAAGATTACTTTCTCCCATACAAAGATTTGACACGAAGTAAAATGACAGGTGCAACTCAAGTTTAAATGTTTATTTTGGAAGTACAAACAATCACAGCTCATGTAACAGATGCTTAATAAGTATAAACAATAACAATAACTTGACAAATGCTTACTGCACTAGCAGACACTACCGGTAACATAGGCATCGTAAGTAACAAAGCATTTACTGATTCTAAAGGTTCTAAGGCAACAAAGGCATTTAATACAGGTTATGGCGAATCAAACTGTAATCAAATGTCCATTTTGTATAAAAATATTAGTATTTTGTCTTGTTTGAAACAAAGAAGTACTTGACATATGTATGATAAATAGTATTAGTGAAAGTAAAATAAGATGTGTCAACCACATCGATGCCACCACATTCAGATGCCCCCATGACAAATGTTAAGAAACATTCTAATCGAATAGGTACTTCAAGAAGTCTTGCATTCACACACAAAAATCTTATTATGTATTCAATTCTTGTTAACAAAAGTGCCACACCTCCTCAAAATGTGTTGGATATTAATTCATTTCCTTATGACCGCCTACAAATAAAGAATTTAGTACTTAGGTCATTAGGATGTAAAAAATTTAACCAAAGCCACCAAGCAGTTGAAGAGGAGTTGGGCACCACAGCCACCAAGCAGTTGGAGAGGAGTTGGGCACTACATTTTGGAGAGGAGTTGGGCATCACATTTTGGAGAGGAGTTGGGCACCACATTTAGGAGAGGAGTTGGGAACCACATTTTGGAGAGGAGTTGGGCACCACATTTTGGAGAGGAGTTGGGTACCACATTTTGGACAGGAGTTGGGCATCACATTTTGGAACGGAGTTGGGCACCACATTTTGGAGAGGAGTTGCGCACCACATTTTGGAGAGGAGTTGGGCATCACATTTTGGAGAGGAGTTGGGCATCACATTTTGGAGAGGAGTTGGGCACCACATTTTGGAGAGAAGTTGCGCATCACATGTTGGAGAGGAGTTGGGCACCACATTTTGGAGAGGAGTTGGGCACCACATTTTGGAGAGGAGTTGGGCACCACATTTTGGAGAGGAGTTGGGCACCACATTTTGGAGAGGAGTTGGGCACCACATTTTGGAGAGGAGTTGGGCACCACATTTTGGAGAGGAGTTGGGCACCACATTTTGTGGAGGAGTTGGGCACCACATTTTGGAGAGGAGTTGGGCACCACATTTTGGAGAGGAGTTGGGCACCACATTTTGTGGAGAAGTTGGGCACCACATTTTGGAGAGGAGTTGGGCACCACATTTTGGAGAGGAGTTGGGCACCACATTTTGGAGAGGAGTTGGGCACCACATTTTGGAGAGGAGTTGGGCACCACATTTAGGAGAGGAGTTGGGCACCACATTTTGGAGAGGAGTTGGGCACCACATTTTGGAGAGGAGTTGGGCACCACATTTTGGAGAAGAGTTGGGCACCACATTTTGAAGAGGAGTTGGGCACCACATTTTGGAGAGGAGTTGGGCACCACATTTAGGAGAGGGGTTGGGCACCACATTTTGGAGAGGAGTCGCGCACCACATTTTTTGGGACTACTGGGTATAAAGGTTTTAGTGAGCAAGAATTGAGGTCTTTTAACCCTTTACCACTTAGATAGGTATTTAACCCTTAACCACTTAGATACATATTTAACCCTTTACCACTTAGATAGGTATTTAACCCTTAACCACTTAGATACGTATTTAACCCTTAACCACTTAGATACGTATTTAACCCTTAACCACTTAGATACATATTTAACCCTTTACCACTTAGATAGGTATTTAACCCTTTACCACTTAGATACGTATTTAACCCTTAACCACTTAGATACGTATTTAACCCTTAACCACTTAGATACGTATTTAACCCTTTACCACTTAGATAGGTATTTAACCCTTTACCACTTAGATAGGTATTTAACCCTTTACCACTTAGATACGTATTTAACCCTTAACCACTTAGATACGTATTTAACCCTTAACCACTTAGATACATATTTAACCCTTTACCACTTAGATACGTATTTAACCCTTTACCACTTAGATATGTATTTAACCCTTTACCACTTAGATACATATTTAACCCTTTACCACTTAGATACGTATTAAATACATGTTATTTAATTGAAAAGTTGTGCAATCAAAAGCATGTAATATACCTACACAAAATGTCAGCTTAATATGCTTATCCAAAGTTCAAGTTATTGTGGAGAAATATTTTTTTCTAATCTACATAACAGTGACCTTGAACTTAAACCAACTGGTCCCATAAACAATAATATTCTAAGTCTGCATGTAAGCTGCCAATATTTTTTTTTCAGAATAATATCCAAAAAAAACTCAAGCTTTTGAGAAGAAACATTTATCAATATCCTTATTAAGCAAATTACAGTGACCTTGACCTTTATCCAACTGACCCAAAATGAACTCCCAATTTTTCATGAAGCTCATTTAATTGACAAAAGGCCATATTTTTCACAAAACTAGTTACAGCCAAAATTGCTTCCTTTGTGATCATCTACACATAAAGGTTATTAAACAGAGAAGGGTTAATGAAATTTTCCAAGCAGATATCCATTTACCCATTAGATGCGTATTTTTGCGCATTTGTAGTCCCTTAGAAAGTTATATATATATATAATTAAAGACCTTTCTTACTGTATTCAAGTTTTAAAAGCTTCATTTTCAACCCTAAGATACTGATGAGCAGCAAACAGCATAAAACCTTAACAGACTGCGAGTTACTCGCAGGCTGTTCTGGTTTTATGCCGTTTGCACATAGCCATTTTTACTTTGCTTCTGAGTGGGAAAAGGTTAAATAAGAGTTGAGCACACAACATTTTGTGTACCAGGACTTTGTATAACAGAGTAAAAAAAACACAGACAAAGGCCCATAATTCTGCCAAAACTAGTGGCAGTAAAACTGTTTTTTTTAATCACCTACACATTGAGGTCATTTTGTTGCAAAATTGTAATCAAAATGTTGAAGATGAGCTGTTTCCGCCCAACTTTGGGGACAATATTGGAAAAACTGACAAAGCCTATAATTCTGCCAACACTGGTCACAACCACACACTCCTATTATCACCAGTTAACCCATTTATGCCTAGCGTCCTGAAAAAGGACTTTGCAAACAGCGTAGACCATGATGAGACGCCGCATCATGCGGCATCTCATCTGAGTCTGCGCTGTTTGCTTAAAGAAATTTCTGTAAAAAGTCTTCTAAATATAGAAATAAATATACTAGACATCCATAATTTTGGAAATAAATGGATCCAATTTAGAAGGATGGGAGAGTCCACTAGGCATGAATGGGTTAAGTACCCAAACAAAACTTGAGTGCTGGTATGTACATATACATCAATGTACGGATGGACAAGTGCATTGCTTAATGCCTCCTACTCTGTTTGGGTATACAAATCAAATTATCAGTTGTATCAAAGGCAAATTATAAATACACCTGACATAAAAACATTAATGTGAACCCACTAAGCTTAGCATACAATGAAATCATAATAAAACAATGCCAATAAAGCTGCCAAAAAAGAAAGTATAACTTACAAAATATCCATATATACTCTAATGATGACAATTCCAATACTAGATGCCCATCGGCAACATGTCGAGTCCATTCTCAATAATAATAATTTAACAAGCTACACCAGGCACACAATTGACCTTTAGACTTTAACCCTTATAAACACACTTTGACATGTTTGTAGTCCCTTAGAATTTTTTTATTCAATTTCAAATTTTTCTTTTCAAGAATAAAGTTTTACAGGCTTCCTTTCCAACTGATGAGCAGGAAACAGTATAAAACCTAACTAAAATGTGAGTTTCTCGCAGCTTTCCTGGTTTTATGCTGGTTGCAAAAGCCACTTTCACGTTGCTTCTAATGGGGCAAGGGTTAATATGACCTTGGCCTTTGCCAAAGGGTCAATACAACTTCGCCATATGGTTAACATTTGAGGTAAATTATTTTGCACGATAAAAGATGAAGAAACAGTCAGGACAAGCTGGTTTATGGTCAATTATCTTTTACCTTCAATTTTTATAGGGACTCATCCTCTTTTGATATGGTGGAAATATTTGGTAATTTATTTTAAAAGTGAAAGCTTAAAGATTATAATTACCATCAGGAAAATAAAATTATGTCCAAATTTGACCTTTTATGTCTAAGAGTGGTCTACCTCAGTGGAAGAAGACAACATGATATTTTTTTAATGATTACACACACCTGAGGTAAGTTTTTTTCAAATTGCTGGAGGAATGACCAAGTTTCATTTTGGACAAGGTTAGATTCACTCCACCTCTGTGATGGATATATCAAGCTTTTGGCAAATCAGCTCCATAAAAATGGTTTTCATCTATATTTTTTATCTTATCACTCTAAAAACTGTTCAAACTGCTACAAAAAAGATCTAGTTTAAAATGATTTTCCCTATTTGGATTTTGGCGATGACATTTATTAGTATAAGTATTTAAGTCAATGCTAAAGAGAATTGAAGTCAAATTGGTTGGGCACCACAGTGGAACTGAAATTGATAGTTCTTTAACAATATATGAACATTTGAGTTTTGGGCTAAACGTTTTGTTGTATATATATTTATCTGTATTGTTTTGTCTTAAACCATTCAGATTTATTTTAATATCAAAAGATTATTGCCTCTTTATGCAAGGTTATACAAAAATATTTATACAATATGATATATGTACAATGAAGTAACATTAAATACATGTATTGCTAAACAATAAATACAAAAGATATTAAGATAATTGGATTATGCTAAAATGCTACAATAAAATATTAACATTCATAGACAATTTACAGTTTGAAGAACTACTGGGGGGGGGGTAGAAATGAAAGGATTAATTCAAACCATAAAATGGCAAACATGAAAGACCAGGGCATGTATTTACAATGTGCAGAGTGTTCTGACTTCAGTTTATGAGCAGTGCTCTGTGAAAAGGGGGTTTAAAGCATTTGCCTAAAGTGTCATCCCAGATTAGCCTGTGCAGTCAACACAGGCTAATCCGGGACAACACTTTCCGCCCAAACTGGATTTTTGCTCAGAAGAGACTATCTTTACAAAAAAAAAAATCATAAAAGTGGAAAGTGTCGTCCCTGATTAGCCTGTGTGGACTGCACAGGTTAATCTGGGACAACACTTTACGCACAAGCATTAAACCCCCTTTTCACAGAGCACGGCTCATATAGAGACTGTCATGTTTTACTAAATTGTTCAAAATGCAAGCACTGGATAACAACACAACAAATCAATCATGTCACATGTGTGACGTGATAAGTTCCAGCTTATGGTTGTTTTTAAAACACAACCGGTTACACACTACTTAATTGCTGAACAAGTCATAAAACATGCCAGTTGGAGGGCAAGAAGCAAATCAATTGGGAACAAATTTCTTTATAACTATCAAACAAGAATATATGTATGAATAAATACAGCATAAATTAGTGCGAGGATTTGGCTGTTGTTCTTAGGTAATAGCATTAGCACAAATAACAAAATCAAAAATATGATCATTTCTGCAAAAATTACAAAAGCAGAAACTATGAATTTACAAGCAACAAGTGCTGTTTGTAAAACATGCATGCCCCCCATATGGGCTGTCAGTTGTAGTGGCAGCCATTGTGTGAATACGTTTCTTGTCACTGTCACCTTGATCTTTGACCTAGTGACCTCAAAATCAATAGGGGTCATCTGCCAGTCATGATCAATGTACCTATGAAGTTTCATGATTCGAGGCCTAAGCGTTCTTGAGTTATCATCTGGAAACCATTTTACTGTTTCGAGTCACGTTGACCTTTGACCTAGTGACCTGAAAATCAATAGGGGTCATCTGCCAGTCATGATCAATGTTCCTATGAAATTTCATGGACCTAGGTGTAAGCATTCTTTAGTTATCATCCGGAAACCATTTTACTGTTTCGAGTCACTGTGACCTTGACCTTTGACCTAGTGACCTGAAAATCAATAGGGTTCATCTGCCAGTCATGATCAATGTACCTATGTAGTTTCATGATTCTAGGTGTAAGCATTCTTGAGTTATCATCCGGAAACCATTTTATTGTTTCGAGTCACTGTGACCTTGACCTTTGACCTACTGACCTACTGACCTAAAAATCAATAGGGGTCATCTGCCAGTCATGATCAATGTACCTATGAAGTTTCATGATCCTAGGCCTAAGCATTCTTGAGTAATCATCCGGAAACCATTTTACTATTTCGAGCCACTGTGACCTTGACCTTTGACCTAGTGACCTGAAAATCAATAGGGGTCATCTGCCAGTCATGATCAATGTACCTATGAAGTTTCATGATCCTAGGCATAAAGGTTATTGAGTTATCATCTGGAAACCTTCTGGTGGACGGACTGACCGACGGATCGACCGACATGTGCAAAACAATATACCCCCTCGTTTTCGAAGGGGGGGCATAATTAAGTAACAGGTACTAATTTGAAATAATTAATATAAATTATAAAATTATGTATTATGTTTATTACTTACTACAAATATATATTCAAAGGCAGTGTTATGAAAAAAATACATTAATAAAACTGAAAACTGCATAAAATGAGACAAGCTAAAGTGTTTATACTAAATATGCTACACATTTATTAAAAGAACCTAATTTTTCGAAAAAAGTTTATGTTAAGATACAATTAACATAATGATGGTCAATCTTTTCTTTGGATACCTCCTTATCAATTTAATAATTGTTACAAAAACCCACTGAGTTCACAATTTTGCTCCTATTTTTGCTATTAAATAAAGTTCATGTTTTTGCTTTTTGCTAGTTTCAAGCTTATTTTTATGGACAGCCTTGGGTACTATTATTCAAAGCGAGTTCTTTTGAACATTTTTTTCCTCAATTTCTCTTTGAACAAAGCTATTATTTGACAGCTTTAAAGGTTTTGCTTGATTAAACAGTGTGCATTTTGGACATAATTTCTTGCCTAAACATAGTATACTTATGGCATGGACTTGCTCAAAAACAAGTACTTTTGACCAGGAATTTTTGTCTCTGAGTCAAAGCTTGCGTTTTTGGACAATATTCCCAATGCTTAAAACTAGCACTTTTGGACATTTTTCCATAGCATAAGCTAGTCCTTGTTTACAGCATTTTCACACGGACAGCTAATATTTTTTGGCTGGTTCTTGCTTGAGAGGTAACTCTGGAGCATTCATTAGGTCGTCGATGTTGTCTGAGTTGGCCCGCATGAAGAGGCTGATGCCTGCCTTGTAGGCGGCGGGGATCTGTATGTGAGACGTGAGCTGACATTTCATGGACAGCAGCTGGTCTGCAGGCATGCACTGCTCCCGTAACATGTGCACTACCTGGCCTGTAAATATTGGAATAGGAATGACATGTGTGGGAGGAAAGTTTGAAAATATTTGTACCGAAAAAGCACAGGTATGGCATGCAAGGAAAAAGGAAAGCGGAACGGCTAATCTGGGACAATTCTTTATGCACTGCTAACTCAACATGTGAACAACCTGGCCTGTAAACATAGGCACAGGAATGTCACAGGTGAAAGAAAAGTTTCCACAAACGCAGAAAGTGTCGTCCCTGATTAGCAGTAGCAAGCTGCACAAGCTAATCTGGGACGACACTTCAAGCACGCTCCCACAACATGTGAACTACCTTGCCCGGAACAGCACAGGATCAAATGACACGGGTGAAAGGACAGTTGTGATATGATAATATGAGGTTCACTCTGGGAAAACTGTGATTTATCCATGTGTGTTAAGTGTCGTTCCAGATTAGCCTGCTTAGTCTGAGCAACCAGATGCCGTAGTAAGAGTGAACTGGCTTACTTGTATACAAATGTGCTTTTCAGCCATGTTTTTGACATGTTATATTTGCCAAGATATTGGAAATTTACACATTTTATTGACATGTGTAAGAAACAAACAAATAGAAATATTTAAATAAATATGAAAGTTAAGATTAAACATGCTATGATACATACAGGCAATTAAGTAATTCCTTAACCTGAAAATATTTGTCAGCAGTGCTTAGTGTTGATGCAAGTTTTTGCGAAATTCAGATACTATGAACATACATTTGCAAAAGAAATCTGGAGCCAATGATAAAATAAAAGAAGAGTTTAAGTGTTTTTTGTTTAGAACAATTTCAATAAAGAGATATTGAAACAGAATAACAGGATTTTTTAATGTGAAAAATGTATTCATTTGAAGACATAATTTGTATTTGTATTAATGGTATAACAGGTAGAATTATATTGCCTCCTTAATCAAACTCATGCGCACCACAAATGAACTGGCACTACAAAAATCTTTTACAAACATTTTTTTATTTATTGAAAATATATTTTCATGTGCATGCTTTAACAGTGTACATGATTGTGAGAAAAACCCGTTTTGATATTTAATTTGTTTATATATTGTAGTTTTGTGCCGGCAACATTTATTTTCAAATAAACAATATGTAAAATGTATAGTTCTGAAAGCTACTGATTTTGAGCTGTTTGTTTCAAAAAAGATTTATGCTGAGAGCCCTAATGGCTTATCAGCAATCTTGGCACACATGAATGCCCTTCTGGGAAAACAGGGCTTAATGCAGGTGCATCAAACTTCAATTTAGATAAGCCTGTGCAATCCCCATAGGCTTATCAGGGACAAAAAATTTCTCCTACACTGGTTTCTCATTTAGAAGAGACATGATTTAAAACGAAAAATTCTATAAAAGCAGAAAGTGTTGTCTCTGATAAGTAATTTTGAGCAAATTGTTATTATGAAGACTGTGTAACCATAAAGTATCAAACAATTTCTCTTTAAACGTTAAACTTAACCTTAAGTCACATTTAACATGGTGACAATACATTTAAATTAATTTTAATGCTGATATTTTACTATAAAAGGTTCAAAGAGGCATAAAAGCTTCAAAGTAGCATACAAAAGCTTAAGTCTGGCAAACTTAAAGCAGCGACAGAAAAAGCGCTGAATTTACATAAATCTTTCAGATACAAATCAAAATTAGAGCCCTTAGGGCTTATCAGCTGTCTTTGCACATACGGAGGCACATAGCAATGTTGGACCTTTGGGTTTTCAAGCCCCAATGCTTACCAAGGACGTTCAAGGTGCACCAGCGGGGGTCTCTCTGCTGGATGATCTCGTTGAGGGGGCACCAGTCTCGGAAGCGCGTCACGACATCCTGCCTGCGCACTAGCAGCACTGAGTCACTGGTGAGCTGCTCCATGATGACACTCTCTGGCACAATCTCCAGGGGATTTGTCAGGTACACACCTTAAGATGAAATATTAACCAAATCAGTCTTTGTTCTGGGAAAAATTTGATAAATGCAGGTGCGTTAAGTATTGTCCCAGATTAGATTGTGCAGTCTGCACAAGCTAATTATTGACAACACTTTCCCTCTAAACTGGATTTTCGCTTAGAAGAGACGTCCGTTTAATAAACATACTATAAAAGCGAAAGTCTTGTCCCTGATTAGCCTGCTCAGAATGCACAGACTAATCAGGGCCAACAGTTATGCAAATGCTTTTAGCCTAAGTTTCCCATAGTGCTGTGTAAAATACTAGATTGGTTTGAAATAAAGATCTGTGTTTATTATGGGGCTTATAAACCTTAAAACGTATTAGGCTGTGATGTTTACCAAGTGGTTGGTACACCTGCTTTCCATAGGCAAATGGAGAATGGTTCAGTCCCTGCTCCCGACGCATACCTAAGAGGTGGGGTTTCTTTTGGGTACTCTGGCTTCCCCCTATTGCACAAGACCTCATTAAAATTCAATATCTTTTAGTTAAAACTTCACAGCTGGAAACTGCAGCTATTCTATTTTGTGAGTCTAGAAAGACAATAAGTTAGGAGTTCTGGGACACTTTCAGGGTCCTCACTTTGTGCGTCTAGAAAGTCAATTAGGTAGGAGTGCATGGACACACTCAGGGTCCTCACTTTGTGCGTCTAGAAAGTCAATTAGGTAGGAGTGCATGGACACACTCAGGGTCCTCACTTTGTGCGTCTAGAAAGTCAATTAGGTAGGAGTGCATGGACACACTCATGGTCCTCACTTAGTAAGTCTAGAAAGTCAATTAGGTAGGAGTGCATGGACACACTCAGGGTCCTCACTTAGTAAGTCTAGAAAGTCAATTAGGTAGGAGTGCATGGACACACTCAGGGTCCTCACTTTGTGCATCTAGAAAGTCAATTAGGTAGGAGTGCATGGACGAACTCAGGGTCCTCACTTAGTAAGTCTAGAAAGTCAATTAGGTAGGAGTGCATGGACACACTCAGGGTCCTCACTTTGTGCGTCTAGAAAGTCAATTAGGTAGCAATGTATGGACACACTCAGGGTCCTCACTTAGTAAGTCTAGAAAGTCAATTAGTTAGGAGTGCTGGGACACACTCAGGGTCCTCACATTATGCAGCTTCAGGCCACAGGTGGTTAGCGTGTGGCTATGCTATTAATTAGTGAAAACATCATTTTGAATGATAAATAATCATATAATAACGAAAAATTAACTTTTCTGAAAAAAAATATTTCACTATCAAATATATATATAACAAGGTATGCAACTCAAAATCAGCCCAAAACGGGGTGCATCGCTTTGAACAGCCATATCTTCATCAATTTTGCAGCGATTTTCACGATCTCGGTCTTATTCAACGCAGAAATGAATTTCCTTTCTGGAAATGTATATGTCTTGCAATATTTTTACAAATGCTGGGTCAACTTTTAAGAAATAACACGATACACAACACGCATGACCCAGTTGACAGTGATCATGTATTCTTTATGAATGAAATCTCCAGTTGTAAAGACACACCTCCGCATTGGACCAATGAAATCACTCGTATGTTTAAAATGTCAGTTAGTTGAAATGTATGTAAACAAAGGTTTCAAACGGCGCTGGACAGTTAGTCTTGATGCAGAATGTAACGACAAGAACGGTAATAATGTTTTTTCATACGTTTTATTGAATTATGGTATCGAACTACATGAACTTTATAGGGAAGTTGCCCTTTACTCCGTGAAGATTTCAGTCTTAAAGACAGCATGATCACTGTCAACTGGGTCATGCGTGTTGTGTATCGTGTTATTTCTTAAAAGTTGACCCAGCATTTGTAAAAATATTGCAAGACATATACATTTCCAGAAAGGAAATTCATTTCTGCGTTGAATAAGACCGAAATCGTGAAAATCGGTGCAAAATTGATGGAGATATTGCTGTTCAAAGCGATGCACCCCGTTTTGGGCTGATTTTGAGTTGCATACCTTGTTATATATATATTTGATAGTGAAATTTTTTTTTTCAGAAAAGTTAATTTTTCGTTATAATATGATTATTTATCATTCAAAAAGATGTTTTCACTAATTAATATTATAGCCACACGCTAACCACCTGTGCTTCAGGCGTGAATGGACCAAAGGCCTTTTTAAAAATTTATTGTTTAAAACAGTTACAGAGATACAACAAGGGACAAAATTGTCACAAAACCAGGTTTTCAATTTGAAAAAAAAGTCTGATAAAGGGAGACAATTCAAAATGTGCATTGTTAACCCCCATTGTGTCATATTCAATCTTTTTTTACTTGTGGCGACCTTGATTTCAATTTGAAAAAAAAGGTCTGATAAAGGGAGACAACTCCAAATGTGCATTGTAACCGATTGTTCATAGTTACCCCCTTGTTTCAAATTCAATCTATTTTTAGTCCTGGCGACCTTGACTTTGGAGTTATCGACGTAATTCTTTCACGCGACAAACCGTCCAATTATGGTGAACAAATGTGCCAAATGATTTTAAAATCTCACAATGAATGACATAGTTATGGCCTGGACAAGCTCATTTATGGCCATTTTTGACCTTTGAACTCAAAGTGTGACCTTGACCTTGGAGATATCGATGTAATTCTTTCGCAGTTATGACCCGGACAAGCTTGTTCCGCACGCCCGCCAGCAAGCCCGCCCGCCGACATTCGCCAATCTAATTACCTGTTTTTTTCCTTTGGAAAATCTGGTTAAAAATAGAGAACAAGAGGGCCTGAAAGGCCCAAAGTCGCTCACCTGAGATAACAAGATATTATTAGGCAAATCTTCACGAAAATTCATGAAGATCAGAAAATAAACCTCTAGAGTGTTAACCAGGTTTTACTATAGCCATATAAGGAAATGCCAGCCATGTTTTTCAACCAACCGGCATCATTTTTGAACACTTCCAAGATAATATCGGGATGAATCATCCGACAAAGTTTCATGAAGAACGGACAGTAAATGTGGCCTCTAGAGTTTTAACAAGATTTTACTATAGCCGTATAAGGAAAAATGCCCCTTGGAAGCCATGTTTTTCAAGCAAACATAATTATTTTCGAACTCATCCAAGATATCATTGAGACCAATCTTCTGACCAAATTTCATGAAGATTTGAGAATAAATGTGGCCTCTAGAGTGTTAACAAGGTTTTACTAAAGCCATATATAGCAAAATAAGGAAAAATGCCCCGCCCCTGGTGGCCATGTTTTTAAAGCAACAAAAACCATTTTCGAACTCATCCAAGATATCATTGGGACAAATCTTCAAACCAATTTTCTTGATGATTGGAAAATGAATGTGACATCTAGAGTGCTATCAAGGTCATACATTTCAATAAAATTTAAAATAACAGTTAAGAAGAACTTGTGTCGAAAAATGCGCAATAAGCCAGATATTTCTGAAATCGAAAATGTATGTACAGTAGAATTCGCCAGAATGTATATCATGCATGTACGATTAATTCATAAGACACACGAACACTAACTCCAATCCTAATAAAAAAACGAATTCTTCGGTTATTGTAGGAAAATATGTATGAAATATCTTTTCGTCACCATCGGCTCGGGGAGCTAATTTGTGTTTGCTGCATTTTATGAAATTCGTCTTCAATGTCTTGCCTATTTTGTGTTATTGTAACATGTAATCGTATAGTCTCGCTTTAATCGTTTGACAAAAGAATGCCATATTGTACAGAATCATCAAACAAAATATTCAAAAGCTTGCTATCTTCTAGAATGTAAAACTATCATTTATAATTAATTCCACTTAAACTTCTTGTGCTTAAAAACAATATTTAAAAAAGGGAGGCAACTCTGTCAATTCAACATAATTTTTCAAAAGCCATTTTGCAGTTACTTCCCTTGACATGCTAAACTAGAGTGTTCACAAGCTGTTTTTACTATATAAATATAAGGAAAATGACCCCCCCCAGTGGGCCATCTTTTTTACCGATCCTAACGATTTTTGAACTCAACAGTCATATCCAGAAAACACATGTTCTGACCAAATTTCATGAAAATTGGACCAAAAATGTGACTTCTAGAGTGTTCACATGTTTTCACTATATACATACAGAGAAAACTGCCCCGCCCCCTGGCGGCCTTGTTTTTTCACCCATCTGGACCATTTTGTAACTCGTCTGAGATATCAATGAAACCAATGTTTTGACCAAGTTTCATGATGATTGGGCAAAAATTGTGACTTCTAGAGTGTTCACAAGGTTTCTCTATAGCCATATAAGGAATACCGCCCCACCCCCTGGCGGCCATGTTTTTCAACGGACCGGAACCATTTTTGAACTCAACCAACATATTATTGAGACAAACATTTTGACAAAGTTACATGAAGATTGGCCATCAAATGTGACTTCCACAGTGTTCACAAGGTTTTTCTTTTTTTGACCTAGTGACCTAGTTTTTGACCTAGCATGACCCAGTTTCAAACTCAGTCGAGGTATCAATGGGACAAATGTTCTGACCAAGTTTCATGAAGATCGGACAATAAATGTGGCCTCTAGAATGTTCACAAGGCAAATGTTGACGGCGCACGACGCATGACAGACAAAAGGCGATCACTAAAGCTCACCATGAGCACATTGTGCTCAGGTGAGCTAAAAAGGAGCTAAGATTGGGACAAATCTTCTAAGCAAGTTGCATGAAGATCGGGCAAAAAATGCAGCTTCTAGAGTGTTCACAAGGCAAATGTTGATGATGCACGAAAAACAAAAGTTGACTATAAAACTAACCATGTTATTTGTCTGTAGAATCTGTTGGTCTTCTTTAGAAAATTGTATCTTTTACTATGAAATACACTGATAATTTTTCTAACAAAATGTATCATAACAAATTGAAACATTTTCAGGCCAAGTTTGATTAGTTATATCATGAGTGCTGAGTGTGGTAAGATATTTTGTGAGGGGATATATTCTGCCGACACAAACTAGGTGTATATTAACCAATTATTATAGACCAGATTGGGGACTACAGCTGTTGAACAAGCCTCAATTCTGAAGCCGTATGATGAACTCTATGTAGGTGAGAGGCTTGCCTGCAGATCTGATATGGAGACCACTTGCCATTCAGGTATTGTTTAAAATCAAAAGAATGTACAATTTGAGTTAATTTGATTTATGTGAACTGTAAATTTAGGTAGTTTTTCTGTTACTTTGAAAAATTATGCCAACAATAAAAGAAATAACTGTATAACTTGAAAATATCACAAAACTAACAAAACAGCACTATTATGAACAACATGTTTGCTGTTATTAACACATTTTAACAATTTGGTATCATTTTTTCGATGCAGGTTTTTTCAGTTAATGGGATGACATGTTGCCAATATATTACTGGCTTGTCATGCCACTATGAGACTGTGCATAAAGATGTTCTGCCACTGAACACCTGCCATACAATGATGGAGGAACATCAGATTGACATTTACAATTCTTTCCAGCAGGTATTTTTATACCAAAATCAATTGCCATTTGCAGCTACCATGATTTGATATGTATCAGAAAGAATCTTATGTTTAATATTTACAGAGAGGCATTGATTAGGCAAAACTTAATTAAATTAATTCAAAACATCTTTGGACAACACATTATGCAATCACAATCTGTTTAAAACTTCTTGTGTATGTTCTTTATTTGCAATCAGTCATGGTAAATATATGCCTGCAATATAACACTGCCTATTAACAGAAGCATTACCTTTGCTGCTGACTCCATACACCATCTGATGATGCCAGGCATCTGGGATTGTCCAGCCTGGCTTCACTCCCTTCTGAAGATTAAGTGTTGCCAAGGGAACAGCACCTGTCAGAGGGTACCAAACAACCATTGTTTTTCTCATGTTGCTATTACAAAAATATGATTAACCCATTCACATAATTAATTTTTTCTTTTAAAATATATTTGGTTAATTGTAAGAGAGGAAAAAGTACCATTATTTATTGAACACTATTTAAAAGTGCGGCAGGCAATTATGCCCCCATGACACAAACAGGTCCGTTAAAAAAGCCTTCCTTGTACAAAAAACAGCTATACTTCCTTCAATCACCTACACATAAATGTATTTAAAGGGGTTTTGACATGAATTTAAGTTTGTCATTAATGCTTTATATTGATAAATGTAAACATTGGATCTTAAAAGCTCCAGTCAAAAAGCAAGAATAAAATTAAAGGAAGCAAAAAGTAACCCTCAACTGGGCTCAAACCACTGACCCCTGGAGTAAAAGTCTATCGCTTAGACCACTCGGCCATCCGTGCTCATACAATGAGTGATGTGTTTTAAACTTTACATAAGCAATCCTCTTAGTATCACAAAAGATAATGACAAAAACAAAACTCTCCAAATTATTCAATCTTTTCGCGCTGCAATGCTTTAGAATTTTCAGGTTTTTAAATTTTCAAAGGATGCATATAATGGATATTTTAGAGCATGGTAAATAATCAGTATAACTGTTTCATCACAAATATCATAACTACAACGAAAATTTGCATTTTTTTATTTTGTGAATTTACCAAAACCTGAAAAGTCCCATTTAAAGTATAATATTTTGAGGACTATGTATTCTTAAGTTGAAAACAAAACAACGGGTCATAATTCTACCTCAACTGGTTGCAGCAAACATTGCCTTATTTATAATCATCTACACATTGAGATCATTACGCTGTATGAGCAAAATCCATCCACCAGTTAACTAGGAGTTCTGTACAAAACATTGCAAGAAGTATATACAATGATACAGATACATGGAATTTTGATAGATTGATGGACAAGTGCAAAGCTTTATGCCTAGTACTTCATGGGGGCAAAAAATATAACAAGGGACAAAATTATCACAAAACCAGGTTTTCATTGTGAAAAAAATATCTGATAAAGGGAGAAAACTCAAACTGAACTTTTGAAATGAACAAACAAAATTAACCCCCTTTGTAAGTTTGTTTAAAAATAAATAAATCTATTTTTAGTCGTGGCGACCTTGACATTGTAGATATTGTTGTGATTATTTCGTGCGACACACCGTACCATGATGGTGAACAAATGTGCCAAATGATTTTAAAATCTCACAATGAATGACATAGTTATGGCCAGGACAAGCTCATTTATGGCCATTTTTGACCTTTGAACTCAAAGTGTGACCTTGACCTTGGAGATATCGACGTAATTATTTCGCGCGACACACCGTCCAATGATGGTGAACAAATGTGCCAAATGATTTTAAAATCTGACAATGAACGACATAGTTATGGCCCGGACAAGCTTGTTCCGCCAGCCCGCCAGCCAGCCAGCCAGCCAGCCCGCCAGCCAGCCAGCCAGCCAGCCAGCCCGCCCGCATTCGCCAATCTAATAACCAGTTTTTTCCTTCGGAAAACCTGGTTAACAAATGTTAAAATAACTTGTTATTTTATATAAAAAAAACTGTTTAAATAATGTGCCAAACATAAAGAAATACGACATGACTGCACTCAACACTTCAAAGATATTTGTCATGGCTCACCCATCTTTATCCAGTGACCTAACCACTTCAGTAAGTCAACATCTCTCTGGGGGTAGAAATGGAAGAATCTGCCCCGTATGGCCCCTCTGGTTACCCTGGTAATGCCTTCTATCAGATCCTCTGCTGTGGTGCCTAAAAGGGTAGTCAATAGTTACTGGTAGGTGAATGTAAAGGTCAAAATAAGGTCTGATGATATGGCTATGTACATATGTTAAAAGACAGCATCATACCAATATTAAAGCTTTTTGATGTTAGGCAAAACACATAGTTTTGGATTGCTTAAGACATTGGACCTTCTGTATTAGTCCAAAAGTTTGTCAACATGAACTTCAAAATGAGGTGACGGTGATGTGGGTGTATTGATATTGAACATGCAAGCATGTATTAAAGCTTTGTAGAAATAATTATTGGTGTTAGACAAAAATTTTCCTTTTGGTTAACCTAAAAGTATACCTACGGTCATCAATAGATTCGGTTGTCATATTTTTTGTATTGCTACTCATTATTTTGCCAAATAAAAAATTAAATGATCATGAACAGTGTTGTATGAAGATTGAGGCATCTATATGTAAACAGATTACCTTACACCTGAAAAGATAGCATCCATGGCATATACCTTTATAATAAATTATAATGTATAAATATATATGAGCCTGGCTAAGTGAAAAGGGGGTTTACATGTGCGTAAAGTGTCGCCTCAGATAAGCTTGTGCAGTCTGCATAGGCCAATCAGGGATGACAATCTTTTTTTTTAAATATTTAGTTTAAAGGAAGACCCTTGTTGACGAAAATCCAGTTTAGGCGGAAAAAGTAGTCCCTGATTAGCCTGTGCTGATGCATGGATATGGATCAAATCCCCTTTTCACAGAGTGAGGCTCTTATAAATGGTTAAGCATACCAGCATTGTATCTCGAGAACAAGTAGTAAGGTATTGGTGCCCCCTCCATGCGAAGGTTTGAGCGAATCTCCTTAGTAACTTCCTCCTTGTCAACTTGGAAATCAAACGCTTTCTGCAATTAACAGGTAAAAAAATCTTCAAATTTCATTTTCTTATATACCTAATGATAAAATATGACATTTCTGCAGTAGAATAATAGCAGTGAAAATTAACAAATTAACAAATTGTTATTTTCACCGGTGAAAATAACAAATTTTCGGAACTACTTTTTCTATTTTTAGATTATCATATCAAGATTTTTATGTTTTGGTGTTTTGTTAAACAAACTTTAAAAAAGCCTGTTTAGGCGAAATATATCAGAAAAGAGTGGAACTTGTTCTGTGTAAACATTTTTTATGATCACAAGTGAATTAAAATCGGTATTCCACCGAATCCAACAAATTTTCTTTTTATTTTATGCTCTTTTTCACCGTATATTTACATCGTAAAAGAGTTTAACTGGAGAATTTCGCTGGAATAGTGAAGTCATTTCGTCGAAAAAATGACGTCATTTTGTTTATTGAAATGCATTGAGGCACGCCAAGGGAGAAAGGGTAACTTTTCAGCGAAAGGGAAACAGCTGTTAATTATTTTCTTAAAAAAGGGGCATAAAAGAAACAGAAAATGTGTTCATGTCAGTGTAACATTGTTTGTTATTTCATTTGTGATCATAGAAAAATAATATTTTCTATGATCACTCATGAAATAACAAACGGTCTTACACTGACATGAACAAATACCCTCTATTTATTTACCCAGGCTTAACAGTGAACAAATATCCTCTATTTATTTACCCAAGCTTAACAGTGAACAAATATCCTCTTTTTATTTACCCAGGCTTAACAGTGAAAAAAGCACACTTCCAATACACTTTACATAACATTGAAACCAAAAGAAATCAAAATTTTGTTTGTTGAAAACAACCCATCAATACAAAATAAACAATCTCAA
Organism: Dreissena polymorpha; assembly: GCF_020536995.1. NCBI lineage: Eukaryota > Metazoa > Mollusca > Bivalvia > Myida > Dreissenidae > Dreissena > Dreissena polymorpha. Next base: position 71,549,874 of record NC_068363.1, on the reverse strand, counting down.
CAGATTTTAGTACACATTGATAAATTACCTCTACAAATTTGGCTTTTGATGGAATCGAGCTCTAACTAGAGATTTGTCACAGACATGACGTATACCCCCACGTGCCGCATTGACACAGACTATTTTGCATGCTGTCTTCACAAAACAAGAGAATCTAATTTATGGCTATTTTTAAGAATTATTATGCCATAATCATTTATAGCCATTTTGACCTTTGAACTCTTGAATTCTTTCACATGGTACGCCGTCCAATGACTGTGAACAAAATCAAAATTAATGTACAGAGTCATTTTAAAATCTCACAATCAATGACAAAGTTATGGCCCCGACAAGATCATTTATTGCCATTTTTGACCTTTGAACTAAAAGTGTGACCTTGACCTTGGAGATATCGACGTAATTCTTTTGCACTACACACCGTCCAATGATGGTGAACAAAAGAGCCAAATGATTTTCAAATCTCACAATAAACAACATAGTTATGGCTCAGACAAGCTCATTTATGGCCATTTTTGACCTATGAATTCAAATTGTGACCTTGACCTTGGAGATATCGACGTATTTTTTTCGCGCGACACACCGTCCAATGATGGTTAACAAATGTGCCAAATGATTTTAAAATCTCACAATGAACAATATAGTTATGGCCCGGACAAGCTCATTTATGGCCATTTTTGAACTTTGAACTCAAAGTGTGACTAACCTTGGAGATATCGACGTAATTCTTTCGTGCGACACACTGTCCAATGATGGTGAACACATTTGCCAAATGATTTTTAAATCTCACAATGAACAACATAGTTATGGACCGGACAACCTCATTTATGGCCATTTTTTACCTTTGAACTTTAAGTGTGACCTTGACCTTGGAGATATTGACGTAATTCTTTCGCGCAATACACCGTCCAATGATGGTGAACAAATGTGCCAAATGATTTTAAAATCTTACAATGAATGACATAGTTATGGCCCGGACAAGCTCATTTTCGATCGTTGAACTCAAAGTGTGACCTTGACCTTGGAGATATCGATGTATTCTTTTGCTCAACACACCGTCCAATGATGGTGAACAAATTGCCTAATGATTTTAAAATCTCACAATAAATGACAAAGTCATGGCAAGGACAAGCATTTGACCTTTGAACTCCAAGTGTGACCTTGACCATAGAGATATCAACGTACTTTTTTCACACGACACATCGTCCCATGATGGTGAAATAATGTACCAAGTCCTTTTAAAATCTTACGATAAATGACATAGTTATAGTCCTGACAAACTTTCAGTTAAAAACACACTAAGTGACCCCTTGACCTAGTTATTGACCTGGCATGACCCATATTCAAACTTGACCTAGACATCATCTAGATACAACTTCTGACTAAGTTTGGTGAAGATCGGATGAAATTTCAGGACAGACCGACAGACCGACCGACAAAGTGACTCCTATATAGACCCCATTACCTATGGTAATGGGGGTATAATAAACAGATATAAACGAAACTACAATACCAACTACTTACTAGAACGTTGAGTACAGCAGTGGGCCCGCAGGCGGATGTCCCTATCTGTTTGACCTGCACCAGATACGCCTCATACTCCTTCCAGATCATCACTTTGGCAACCTCGCCTACTGGGCTACGAGACCGACACGCTCTACCCACCTGCACAGGGATAAACAGTCAGATGTAAGGAGGTGGTCAATGGCTGTAGATATTATTTGACCCTCTTCATTCAAAAATGGGTTTTATGCTTCATGCAGCTAGCGTAGCTTTAGACAAGCCTGCACATCCCTGCAGTCTGGTCAGGAACCGCTCTGTCCTCTAATGGAACCACAATACCTTCCAAAACTTTATAAGCCACACGGTAGCTCTTTACCAGATTGCATAAAAGCATTTTTGGCATGGCGTAGCTAAGTTCATGACCTATCCCAAGGGCATCAAAAGGTTTTAAAGATTGGGGAGGCAGTCTGAGACTCTCAAGAAAATGATCTTTCATTCAAATTAGTGCATGGAATTCTGTACTGTTTTGGGGATCATACTTAGATACAAATTTGGATTTAACTACTTCTACTACAATTAACATCTCGCCACCTGTCAATCAAACTCTCATCTAATGACTAGTATCGATCAAGCAATCTTTGCTATTGGTTTGCCTGCCAATTTCCTCCACAAGCTGAATGTCAAAGCTTACAATTTTCTCTTGAGTTTCGTGCATTTTATTCAAAAAATTTCTTTAACTGTGTCAAAAGTATTTATATGACTCAGAAAATCGGTATTCAGAATGATTAATTGGAGGCATTGAATGTATACCATTCACAAAGCCGAAATATGATTTTACACGTGCAATTGTTAGCTTACAGGTGTAGATTGACCGTTACTCCCGTAATAGAATGTTAATTTATTTAGGAAAATGACCCTACATATTGTATGACTGTGTAGCACTTCCATAATAGAAATGGATGGATGCCATATTAGCAATGTTTACTACCCAAGTCCCTGTTATAAATTGCTATTAAGTATCAGAAAAAAAGGATGCTAATATTTCCATAATGTTGACCATTAAGGATGGAAAAAGGTTATGAACACTTTCAAAATGACTTTATTTGATGACAATATAAAAAGAAAACTAGCATGCAACAACAAAGCACATCTAATTGGCAATGTTTATGCATTTAAAATTTAATTGGATAATAAATGGCAGAATCCTATTTTATGGTCATTATTCCCTTATGAAACTAATAAGCATACCTTGGAGTTGAAGGCAGGTCTGTTAGACTTCTCTCCTTCAGTGCAGACTTCCTCCCACAGAAGCTGATCAATGTCCTCATAGATAGGCTCTGTGTCCTCCAACCTGAATACAGAGAACAGACACAGAGCATTGAACACAGAGCAACTGATTGCAGAACACACAGCCACTGAGAGAAGAACAGCCAGCCACTGAGAGCAGAACACAGAGCCACTGAGAGTAAAACACAGAGCAACTCTGAGTAGAAAACAGAGCCACTGAGAGTAGAACCGACCACAAAGCCACTGAGAGTAGACCACAGAGCTACTACAAGTAGAACACACAGCCACTAACAATAGAATACACAGCCACTAAGAGTTGAACACAGAGACACTGATAGATAAAACACAGAGCCACTGGGAGTTAAACACAGGGCCACTGATAGTAAAACACAGAGCCACTCAGAGTTGATAACAGAAACACTGAGTAGAATGCAGAGCTACTGGGAGTATAACACAGAGCCACTGAGAGTAGAACACAGAGCAACTAAGAGGAGAACACACAGTCACTGAGAGTAGAACACACAGTCACTGAGAGTAGAACACAGAGCCACTGAGAGATCAACACAGAGCCACTGAGAGTTTACACAGAGTCATCGAGAGTAGAACACAGAGCCACTGAAAGTAGAACACATAGCAACTGAGAGTAGAACACAGAGTTACTTAGAGTATAAAACATAGCCACTGCCAGTAAAACACAGAGCAACTGAGAATTTCACACAGAGCCACTGATAGTTGAATACAGAGCCACTGAGAGTTGAAAATAGAGCTACTGAGAGTTGAACACAGCAGAAAACAGGGTGTTGTTTAATTAAATGTAAAACCTAAGGTTTTGCTGGAACAAGAGCGCCATTATTGTCTTTACCTGATGGTCTAGTTTTTGATGCCGCTTGATACAGATTCACATGTGCCATTGAAATGTTTAAGATTCTGAACATTCTGAACTAGATTTAAGACTTGCCAAGAATTGTTAACAAGGTTTTCTTAGCATCGCTAGATATTTAACACTACCCTTGTATTCTCTAAATTTTTTTACATCTATGTATATTTGAGAAATATACTATATATGAAGTTTTAAGTCTTTAATTTTTAATTTGAATAATCAAGAGGACATGTCTTCACCTTAGTTTTGAAGACTTGCGATGAACATTCACGAATCCATTTTCGAACACATAATCCATGTTTGATACAATATCTTGCTCATGTCCAATACACATTGATTGAACGTCATGGTTACTGGCAGCTCCTGGTTCAATGGTAATATGTCCCGGCAAGCGTATGTTTTCTTCTTCATCGGAACTGGTTTGTTGAGAAATGCTGTATGCTCCGTTCTCAAATTCATTTTCATGGCTGTTGCTTTCATTGATGTTGAAGTTGGATCTCGTCATTTCCATTCCTGACATGTCACATGGTGACCTGAAGGATAAAAGAAATTCATGACAAAAACTTTCCTATAATGTAAAAGTTGTTGTAGCATACTTTAAATGGGCCTTTTCATGTTTGGGTAAATTGACAGATTGAAAAGTTTTTTCAGATTGGCAAATTTTTGTTTTAATTGTTATTTGTGAGAAAACAGTAATACTGAACATTTACCGTGCTCTAAAACAACCATTATATGCATCTTTTGACGATTTAAAAACCAGAAAATTATAAAGCGTTGCATCGCAAAGCGAATTAATAATTTGGAGAGTTCTGTTGTTGTCGTTATATTTTGTGAAACTACGACAATTGCTTATATAAAGTATAAAATACGTCTGGCATTGTATCCGGAAGGATGGCCGAGTGGTCTAAGTGGTTGACTTTTTACTACAGGACACAAGGGGTCAGTGGTTCGAGCCCTGCTGAGGGTTACTTTTTTTCTTTTTTTAATTTTACTGTTGATTTTTTACTGGAGCTTTTCATATCTAATTTTTTGATTAATCAATATAAAGCATTTTATGACAAACTTCAAAACATGCCATAATCTGTCAAAAGGGCCCTTTAATAACTGAACCATGTTTTTTTATATTAGATCCCTCATGTGTTATATGATTTTTAGCGAACATCGTATTGGATTTCAGTCTTCATTTAAACAGTGCTACCACATCTTATAACTAGATTAAAATGCATGCTTATTTGCACCAGTCATTTCATTAATAAAACACAGTTGTTTAAAAACTATTTCAGTATGGTAAAGGTATTATATACAATAGGGAAACAATGGCCCTTGAGCTGTTACCTGAGTTCGCAAACACCAATTAATAAAGACTTGACCTTTTAGAAGGCACAACTCAGTATGAGAACAATAGGATTGACCTAAAGGAACAAGACATGTGTCAAAAGGCACAAATGCCTCCAGATTCAACTTTTGTCCCGAAATTCCACTGATGTCAAACAAAGCCTATTTATCATTATGGTTAAATTTGATATTTGACTTCTAAGTGTGACCATGACCTTTGATGTAATGCGGCAGGTGATTCAGTGACATTCAGTCTCCTCAGGTAGGTAATTTGTGATAAGTCAAAACTGAACGATGAATAAAAAGTTACAGCCAGGACAAATTGTTTTAGAGCCAAATTTGACCTTTGACCTCCAAGATATTTACACCTGAAATATATTGTCCTCATGTTTTCAATAGTGGTAACTTATCATCAAATAGCATGCTGAGTGACAAAGTTGCTGTTCGAAAAAGCTGTTGTAAATTTGAATTGTGACCTTGACCTTTGAGATAAACAAGAGGGCCTGAAAGCCCCAAAGTTGCTCACCTGAGATAACAAGATATTATTGGGACAAATCTTCTTACCAAGTTTCACGAAGATCGGAATATTAATGTGGCCTCTAGAGTGTTAACAAGGTTTTACTAATGCCATATAAGGAAAAATGCACCGCCCCCTGGCAGCCATGTTTTTCAACCAACCGGCATCAATTTTGAAGTAGTCCAAGATATTATCTGGATGAATCTTCTGACCAAGTTTCAAGAAGATCGGACAGTAAATGTGGCCTCTAGATTGTTAACAAGATTTTACTATAGCCATATAAGGAAAAATGCCCGCCCCTTGGAAGCCATTTTTTCAAGCAAACATAATTATTTTCGAACTCATCCAAGATATCATTGCGACCAATCTTCTGACCAAATTTCATGAAGATTGGACAATAAATGTGGCCTCTAGAGTGTTAAAAAGGTTTTACTATAGCCATATATAGCAATATAAGGAAAAATGCCCCGCCCCTGGTGGCCATGTTTTTAAAGCAACCAGAACCATTTTCGAACTCATCCAAGATATCATTGGGACAAATCTTCCGACCAAGTTTCATGATGATTGGAAAATAAATGTGACCTCTAGAGTGTTAACAAGGTTTTACTATAGCCATATAAGGAAAATAGCCCCGCCCCCGCGGTGGCCATGTTTTTAACCTACCGGCATCATTTTTGAACTCGTCCAAGATATTATTGGGAATAATCTTCTGACCGAGTTTCATGAAGATTGGACAATTAATGTGGCTTCTAGAGTGTTAACAACATTTTACTATAGCCTTATATAGCCATACATTAGGAAAAATGGCCTGCCCCTTGGCGGCCATGTTTTTTAAGCAAATGTAACCATTTTCGAACTCATCCAAGATATAATTAAGACAAATCTTCTGACCATATTTCATCAAGATTGGACAACAGATGTGGCCTCTAGAGTGTTAACAAGGTTTTACTATATATAGCCATATAAGGAAAAATGACCCGCCCCCTGGCGGCCATGTTTTAAAACCAACCGGCATTATTTTCGAACTCATCCAAGATATTATTGGGATGAATCTTCTGACCAAGTTTCATGAAGATTGGACAATAAATGTGGCCTCTAGAGTGTTAACAAGATTTTACTAAAGCCATATATAGCCATTTAAGGAAAAATGCCCCGCCCCTTGGCAGCCATGTTTTTCAAGCAAAGGTTACCATTTTTTAACTCATCCACAATATCAGTGGGACAAATCTTCTAAGCAAGTTTCATGAAGATTGGAAAATAAATGTGGCCTCTAGAGTGTTAACAAGATTTTACTATAGCCTTATATAGCCATATAAGGAAAAATGGCCCGCCCCTTGGCGGCCATGTTTTTCAAGCAAACGTAACCATTTTCGAACTCATCTAAGATATCATTAAGACAAATCTTCTGACCATATTTCATCAAGATTGGACAATAAATGTGGCCTCTAGAGTGTTAACAAGGTTTTACTATATATAGCCATATAAGGAAAAATGCCCCGCCCCCTGGCGGCCATGTTTTTAAACCAACCGGCATCATTTTTGAACTCTTCCAAGATATTATTGGGATAAATCTTCTGACCAAATTTCATGAAGATCAGACAATAAATGTGGCCTCTAGAGTGTTAACAAGATTTTACTATAGATTATAAGGAAAAATGCCCCACCCCTTGGCAGCCATGTTTTTCAAGCAAATGTAACCATTTTCGAACTCATCCAAGATATCATTGAGACCAATATTCTGACCAAATTTCATGAAGATTGGACAATAAATGTGGCCTCTAAAGAGTTAACAAGTCAAATGTTGACGCCGCACAACGCATGACAGACGACGGACAAAAGGCGATCACAAAAGCTCACCATGAGCACGTTGTGCTCAGGTGAGCTAAAAAAACATCCATAGCAAAGTTATTGAGAACGCACCCCCTGTCATCTCCTCCAATGGCAAGGTCCTGGTCAAGACTTTGTGTTCGTCTCGTGAAGAACGGGCAATATATGTCTTCCTCAGGACTTGCCAGCTCCTGTGACATGGAGTGGCCATGCATTCCCATGTGATTGCGTTCTGATAAAGCGTAGGAGCCATTCTGCTGAAAATAAACATGTTCAAACTCAGCAAAAATAACATTACAAAAACTGTCTCGATAAGTTTAGTGACGATTGGACAAACATGATACTAATATGGTGTTACCTTTTGCCATATATAACAAACAAGAGGGCCTGAAAGGCCCAAAGTCGCTCACCTGAGATAACAAGATATTATTGGGACAAATCTTCTGACCAAGTTTCACGAAGATCGGAAAATAAATGTGGCCTCTAGCGTTTACAAGGTTTTACTATAGCCATATAAGGGAAAATGCCCCGCCCCCTGGCAGCCATGTTTTTCAACCAACCGGCATCATTTTTGAACTCGTCCAAGATATTATTGGGATGAATCTTCTGACCAAGTTTCATGAAGATCGGACAGTAAATGTGGCCTCTAGATTGTTAACAAGATTTTACTATAGCCATATAAGGTAAAATGCCCCGCCCCTTGAAAGCCTTTTTTTTTCAAGCAAACATAATTATTTTCGAACTCATCCAAGATATCATTGAGACCAATCTTCTGACCAAATTTCATGAAGACTGGACAATAAATGTAGCCTCTAGAATGTTAACAAGGTTTTACTATAGCCATATATGGAAAAATGCCCCGCCCCTGGTGGCCATGTTTTTAAAGCAACCAAAACAATTTTCAAACTCATCCAAGATATCATTGGGACAAATATTCTGACCAAGTTTCATGATGATCGGAAAATAAATGTGACCTCTAGAGTGTTAACAAGGTTTTACTATAGCCATATAAGGAAAATAGCCCCATCCCCGTGGTGGCCATGTTTTTCAACCAACAGGCATCATTTTTGAACTCGTCCAAGATATAATTGGGACGAATCTTCTGACCGAGTTTCATAAAGATCGGACTATAAATGTGGCCTCTAGAGTGTTAACAAGATGTTACTATAGCCTTATATAGCCATATAAGGAAAAATGGCCCGCCCCTTGGCGGCCATGTTTTTCAAGCAAACGTAACCATATCGAACTCATCCAAGATATCATTAAGACAAATCTTCTGACCATATTTCATCAGGATTGGAAATAAATGTTGCCTCTACAGTGTTAACAAGGTTTTACTATATATAGCCATATAAGGAAAAATGCCCCGCCCCCTGGCGGCCATGTTTTTAAACCAACCGGCATCATTTTCGAACTAGTCCAATATATTATTTGGACGATTCTTCTGACCAAGTTTCATGAAGATTGGAAAATAAATGTAGCCTCTAGAATGTTAACAAGGTTTTACTATAGCCATATAAGGAAAAATGCCCCGCCCCTGGTGGCCATGTTTTTATAGCAACCAAAACAATTTTCGAACTCATCCAAGATATCATTGGGATGAATCTTCTGACCAAGTTTCATGATGATCGGAAAATAAATGTGACCTCTAGAGTGTTAACAAGGTTTTACTATAGCCATATAAGGAAAATAGCCCCGCCCCCGTGGTGGCCATGTTTTTCAACCAACAGGCATCATCTTTGAACTCGTCCAAGATATAATTGGGATGAATCTTCTGACCGAGTTTCAACAAGATCTGACTATAAATGTGGCCTCCAGTGTGTTAACAAGATTTTACTATAGCCTAATATAGCCATATAAGGAAAAATGGCCCGCCCCTTGGCGGCCATGTTTTTCAAGCAAACGTAACCATATTGAACTCATCCAAGATATCATTAAGACAAATCTTCTGACCATATTTCATCAAGATTGGAAATAAATGTTGCCTCTAGAGTGTTAACAAGGTTTTACTATATATAGCCATATAAGGAAAAATGCCCCGCCCCCTGGCGGCCATGTTTTGAAACCAACAGGCATCATTTTCGAACTAGTCCAATATAATATTGGGACTAATCTTCTGACCAAGTTTCATGAAGATTGGACAATAAATGTGGCCTCTAGAGTGTTAACAAGATTTTACTATAGCCATATATAGCCATATAAGGAAAAATGCCCCGCCCCTTGGCAGCCATGTTTTTCAAGCAAAGGTTACCATTTTTGAAGTCATCCAACATATCAGTGGGACAAATGTTCTGAGCAAGTTTCATGAAGTTTGGAAAATAAATGTGGCCTCTAGAGTGTTAACAAGGTTTTACTATAGCCATATAAGGAAAAATGCCCCGCCCCCTGGTGGCCATGTTTTTCAACCAACCCGCATCATTTTCAAACTCATCCAAGATATTATTGGGATGAATCTTCTGACCAAGTTTTATGAAGATCAGACAATAATGTGGCCTCTAGAGTGTTAACAAGATTTTACTAAAGCCATATATAGCCATATAAGGAAAAATGCCCCGCCCCTTGGCGGCCATGTTTGGCAAGCAAACGTAACCATTTTCGAACTCATCCAAGATATCATTGAAACCAATCTCTTGACCAAATTTCATGAAGATTGGACAATAAATGTGGCCTCTAGAGAGTAAACAAGGCAAATTTTGACGCCGCACAACGCACGACGGACACAAAGTGTTCACAAAAGCTCACCATGAGCACGTTGTGCTCAGGTGAGCTAAAAATGTCCTGAGAAAGTTTCATTACAACAAGAGAGCCATGATGGCCCTGAATCGCTCACCTGACTAACCTTGCTTCATGAACTTAAATTTTATTAGACCCATATACAATTCCAAGCCAAATTTCATTTATTAATACATTCTGACAAAATTTCATTAAGACGTGATGAAAACTGTGATCTCTTTCATCTACACAAGTTTTTACTAGAATTGGCCCAGTGACCTAATTTTTGACCACAGATGACCCATATACGATCCAAAATCAGATACAGTAGACTCTGAGTACACCGGACGGTCCAAATTCTCAAGATGCCCGCGGCGTGAAAATAACAATACCTAGTCAGAACAGCACGTGCGGTGTCACACATTCAGCTTGCGCAACAGGGGTGTCAATTGGCCCAAATTTGAAATCCGGAAAATTAAGCCGTAGGATAAAGGGAAGAGAGGGCCCAACCCCCCGAGCCCTAGCTTATTGTTCTTTTTTATAGTCTTTTTACAGTACAGCCAAAGCGGAACAAACGTATTTCGCGATCCGCGGCGGCAAGGTGAAACGAGTCGATGCTGTGTCAGTCGTTGAAGCCGCGTCAGTAAGTCGCATTTCGCCGCGAAACTTCGCATCTGTCCGCCGAGGCATGCCGCGATCCGCGACATGATGCCGAGTCGATGCGCATCATGAAATAAAACATCTTTTAAAAATTATTAGTTACATGTAGTTAACAAATTTTGAAAGAACAATTATAATAATAATTAAAATCATAATACATTTATTGTGCGCGGATTGTATTAGCATATACATGTAAGCATAGTTAGTGTGTCTGGCCAATTAAGTTTGTTTCCCGCCCATAGTGTATGTATTTCACACATAAACAAGGTCGCGTAAATATGTTTTCGCACATACAAGTGGCCAAGGCTCCAGCATATGATGGATTTATAAATTAATTGCATGTTGATTTTGCTATTATATTTAAGCTGAGAAAATTAGCAGTTTGAAGCCACATCGATAATCAAGAGGGGGACGACGTATTTGTTGTTTTGTTAATTATCAGCTTATTATAACTATTGTTTGAATATGCGTATATAAACAAGTTCTATTTTGATCATATTATACAGTTAATATCGCTACTAATTAACCGATAATCTCGTATATTCCAATTTTGAAGTAAATGCTGGTAAATATTTACGATACACAAACATTCTCGATATTTCCTTTAGTATCAAATACATTTTGGCATTTATTTCTATTTATAGAGATGATGAAATAAAGTCTAATTGGGCGTTTTTCCACTGAACACGCAATTTACGCCTGACGTGATGTTCATGTATTTAAACAACATAAAATAAACCCAAACTTTCCAAACGACGTTCTACATGTCTGCATAATTTTCGCACGCTTTTTATGAAACAAAGGATATTTTAGCACTGTTTATTTGACACTAGAATTTGCCAAAGGTCGCGTTAGCATTAAAATTCGGAAGTGTGTTTCGGATTACAAATTTAATAATGATAAGCGAACGAAACATTAACAGTTGCGCGTAATTAATTCGACGCTACACATACATGTATGTACATGTTGGTGGATATCTTTTCACTCGATCCGCCGCGTACGTATGCGGCGGATATACTCCGCGAAAGTACGCGAGGTAAATACAGACTCAGCGTCGATGCGCTGATCGATGCCGAGTGCCACGGCGATACGCCGCGTCAACACACGATTCGGCCGCCGCGTACTAATAATCTGGCCGTGGTGTAGCCGCAGATTTTGTTTGTGCCGCTTTTGCTGTACTGTAGGTGCAATGTCTGGTGAGTACAATGCGAAAAATTATAAACCAAACCATCCATAACACCGCAGGTGTATTTGTCATTCTAAACAAATGATATTAAGAACTTCGAAATGTAATTAACAAACAAGCGTATCCGAAAACGACTGTCCGAAAACATGTCGCGATACATCATTTGCAAATGTAATTAAATATGCATATCGTTTGACTGCAGAAAATGAAAACCAGTAACCAGTAACCTAGCAAATACGCAGTCAATATATAATTTGATAAACATATTGTTTTAAAATATGATATTGCAGTGCTTTACTTTGCCAGTGCCTGCTCATGTCAGTGCCAGCCGCTTACCAATCAGAAATCAATAAATAAAATCGGTACCAAGCGCAAATGTCCGGAATGCCGACGATGTTATAACAATATTCGTTCTGAAATGATCCCGCACTAAAAGAATTTTGTCCCTACCCCCACCCGCCTTAAACAAACTCATCGGATTTACATTCACCTCAAAATCAACCCTGGACGGCTCAAATCCGGATTTCCGGAATAATCCGGAAAATTGACACCCCTGCGCAATCATCGATAATCGTATTAAACATACCATAAAGGTGTCAAGTCATTACCGCGCTAACGAAGTCCGATTTAATAATGTAAAACAAACTGTAAATGTCAATAATAGACGTGCGGTAACACCAACAAGTGATTGACTCGATAGTTTTATTAAACTTATGATAAACAATTTAATTACAAAATTAATGCATGCCGTTCGACGATCACTTTCTTGTGATCTTCTCGGGTCGTTTAAAAGATCATATAGCCATGTTTTTAACGCTTAAATGGTTGTTTGTTTGTTTGTCAGATAAAACTGTGAGAAATATGACCGTTAAATATCCATCTATCTGTCTGCAAATTCATTCATTGCCTTTTCTTAATTACAAACGCATCTTCAGCATTAATAGTCTCAAATCTACAAGTCTTCACAAATCGTTATTCGTCAAAATTGTCTTTGAGATTTAATTAATTCAGAGCTATTTATAGCGAACTCGAACACGACTCACTCGCCCATATGACAAATGTCACGTATGTACATGTATAAAGCACCACACTCACTTTGGGATTAATCAAAACAAGTCGGTATGGAATGTTTTTTGCTTAATCGAATAAAAAAAACATTTTTTTGAAGAATGTTTTATACATAAACCTTACATAAATACAGTTATCACATGGTACATGTAAATGTACATGGTTTGTTTCATTCTAATATGATTTTGTACACAATGCATACAATGTATATTTCAGCAATATGCATACTCTTGGTTAACCGAAACTCTCTGAAAACCTGACTATCAGGCTGGTCCCCTGACCGCCCGGTTTACAGAGAGTCTACTGTATTATCAAGATAAACATTCTGACCATATTTCATTAAGATCATATGAAAACTATGACCTCTATTGTCTTCACAAAGTTTTTCTATGATTTGACCTAGTGACCTATAAGGGTATCACGTTTAAACGGTCGCGTTTCGTGTTTTGGTAAAAAACGTTTACAAAAACTGTAAACGTTTAAACGACAGTCAATTTCAATATTAATCAGTTTAGTTCATTACGACGTTGCAAAGCTTGTTAACAGCTGCTGAAAAAGACTCGTATTAAAAACTTTTTGTATCACGTGCATTACATGCCCCTTTTTCACAATACCATAAACATAACAATACACCATGTACGGACTAGACGTCTTGAATATTTTACGCTCGTCATCACAAAATTCCCGCTTTTTGTTGCATGAGCATGACCCGAATCGTCTTGACCATTGGAAGTGCGTCGGCATGAAGTGCACGAGGAAATTTTTCCGACGTTTCTTGATCGGCATTCATTTCAAGAGATATGGCGAATAATCTCCGTATAGGAATATTTTTACATAAATTGAAGTATGCATCTGTTGGTGTACATCGTGTTAAGTAAAACATTGACAATTTTAAAACCTGTTTACTCTTATTTAAGGAATGTTGGTTCGATATTAATTCGTCTTTGTTACAAAATATTACGGCATCTTAGTAGACAAAGTGTAACCCAATGGTTCGACAACGACGAGAACAGTTTGTTTTAATATGACGTCATTGCGCGAATGGGATATGCACTAAATATAACTTCCGGAAATAATTGCTTCTTTCAGTTTGGAGATGCGATGGCAATGATGCTTTTAAAACAGACATAGGGATACTGTTTAAACGGTAACGCTTCGTTTATTTAATTTCGTTTAAACGTTTACAAAAATCTGTAAACGTGATACCCTAAGTGACCTAGTTTTTGACCCCAGATGACCCTAATACAATCCCAACCCAGATTTCATCAAGATTAATATTCTGGCCAAATTTCATAAAGATTTGATGAAAACTGTGACCTCAACTGTCTACAAAATTATTTTTTAATTTGACCTAGTTTTTGACCCTAGATGACCCAAATTCAATCCCAACCCAGATTTTAACAAGACAAACATTCTGACGATATATCATTAAGGTCTGATGAAAACTGTGACCTCTATAGTCTACACAAGGTTTTTCTATAATTTGACCTAGTGACCTAGTTGTTGACCCCAGATGACCCAAATACAATCCAAACAGGGCTCCCCTGGCCCAAAAATGTCTGTAGCCAAAATTTTAGCCAAATGGAATTTTGTGTAGCCAAATTTTAGAAACTGTAGCCAAAGTTTTAGCAAAGCATTCGGAACCACCTGTTGCAAGTCTAGGCTAAGGGGTGTTAAAGAAGAAACTACAAAACGAAGCTTTAATATGTTTATTACTATAATCATCATGTGTGCATAACAAAAATAAACAGTTTACAACAAACCATTTATAGAAGTACATAGTGTGAAACATTTCTTTGAACTTCTTTGTTTCCACATTTAGTACCATCTGAATTTGCGAAAGAGTGGACATGTTTTTTTTGAGAATTTGAAAGAATTTATAAACAGAATTCAGAATCTCTTAGTATTTCACCAAATATGGAATGGTATCGGCTGCCCCGGCACAACTCAATGCCAACCAATGTGCTATGCAGTGTGTTGCCAACACACCTGGTACTGCACGCTTCAGACGGGTGACTACCCCAGAATTTCGCCTAACCATTACAGAAGCCCGTCAGTGCTCACCCCACATAAATTTTGAATGTCAATTCCCTTTCTACCAAGCAAAATAACTACATTCTCATGTATGCTCTCTGCATTTGCTCATTGAAGTTCATCCACACCTAAAAAGTAAGTATGTGGCAAAGTCATTCCAAACTCATCAGTTTCCAAAAGTCTAACATAGTCACTAAATTTTGCTTCACTGAAATGTCTGTGCTCTCATCGATCATGATACTGTACATGTACTTGCATGATGTCTGTATCTTCTGGAGATCAGTCCTCAGAACGTCTGCCATACAGTTTTGAAATTCCGACACACTGGAGCTGTGTTCATATGACGTGTGGCTGTCAACTCAAAGGTCATTGAGCTGGGTTGCACCCTGAAAATATATAAATACAAATTTGCAACCTGAAAATATACTTGATGATTTCAAATATATTTTGCTCAATATTTTTAGCAAACTTAAAAAAATTAATTTATCAATCAATTTAAAATAAATCAAATTTGTTTTAAAGATGTTTAATTTATTCTTTACCTGCAAGACACACATCTGTTCAGGTCTGGAACCAGCCATGATGCGAGAGTATGTTATGCAGCAAAGTACACATTAGTCATAGCTGACACTACAGCTGCTTCACTTTTGGATATTGCCGCAGCCTGCGCATTTGTCATTGATGTTTTATGTTGTCTTTTTTCAACATACTTCACCCAGATGTGAATGAATTTGATTTTTGAAACTATATGCATATTTTGCAATACATCGTTTTTGATTTTGCATTATAATCTAACCACTTGAATTCCGAAAGCCAAACATCTTTGAATGATCTATTATCAGATTAGTTCTGGCCTCCATAACTTTAAATGTCCCTTTTTATGATTTTTGACTGGCGCAACTTTATACTTATGGACCAACCCCAATAGGAAAGTCAACCAGAAATTCCCGAAAAGTTGACAGATAACAAAGACCGGTCAAAACAGCTTTTAAATGCAGTTATTGGCTCAAATCAACCACTTGATTGGAAAGATTGACATTTTTCACATTTAACTGATATATTCTTTCACAAAATACTATCTTAAACATTTAAAATTTATCTATTCTGCTCTTACATATCGAGAAAAACAGTGATGTCACAGACTTTCTTGAAATGCAAATCTCCCGAGATTTCACGGTCATATGACGTTATTTCTATTTTTAGTAACATACCATGTGCTCAAGTGTTTTCAAATTCAGAATGACATTTCCCGGTATTTTAGATTATTCTTACTTGTTTTGTTAACAAATGGTAGTGTAAATACAAACTCAAAGTAAATATTATTTAAAACTACCTGATTCACACTGAAATCAGTCTTATAATCCACCAGATGTAAGTTGTCAATCACAAATAATAGATTTCAGAAAAGGAAAGTAATGTTTACAATTTCAGCAAAAAATGTCAAGGTCGATCTGAAAGTATCCAAATAAAAACTTGTCACGTGACAAAGCGTTAATGGCGTCAAAATTGTGAATTTCAGACTGATGATAGTTATTTTCATCTATTGTAAGATGCATTTGAAACATTTGAACCTTAAAATATTCCCCGATGCAGTAATTTATATTCATTCACCAATATATGTAGAAATGTATCCAAGAAAATGATCATTCTTTGATTTATAGCGTGACATAAATATGTTACGACTCTGGTTGACTTTCGATACGGGCTTGGCTTCAGCGTACAGGTATAATATATAAACTGTACGCTGAAGTTTCTTTAGCTATTATCAGATTTGATTTTTTTTGAGACCAGGTCATTAGATTCGTTAGAGTCCAAAGGGCGCTTATTGCATATGGTCGCCATTATAACAGTCGCAATTTCCGACACTTTATACCCGAAAATGTCAAGGGTTTTATACCCGTTCATCTATCATCATTCACAATTGTAACACATTTAGCCTTTAATCATTACAACGTTACAAACTTCTCGAAATTAAAATCAATGATCAACTTCTTTACTTACGTTCATTGTGTGACTAAGTTGATAATTCGCTAACAGCTTTTACTCAAATTGATTTAAATCGGCAGCAATCTTTAATCTTTAACCAGATGTAATTGTTTATTTAAGCCACTACGATGTACGATTACACCATTGTTTTGTTGTTACACCAGTAATATTCCTTTGTCTCGATGACCGGTTCTGACCGGTGTTAATGCCGACTTCCTATCAATTGTTCAGGTCAATAACACGGCGGTGTATTAATGCACTGTCTACAGCTGAAAGAGTTTAATACCTGGGACGGCATTTGTCAGGAAAAAAATCAATACCGATAATCCGCATTGTTCAATAATTAAGCAACGATTAATAACACATCCTTTTTGGATTTTCATGAAATAAAAACCATAATAAAGAAAATTTTATTCTCTTTAATCTGATATGTAAATTATTATTATACACTTAGTGAAAAACAATTAATTATGTTGTTAAAGGTTTTTCTATTATTTGACCTAGTGACCTTGTTTTTGACCCCAGATGACCCATATTATAGGCCATATACAATCCAAACCCAGATTTCATCAAGACAAACATTCTGACCAAATTTCATAAAGATTGGATGAAAAATGTGACCTCTATTGTCTACACAAGGTTTTTCTTTTATTTGACCTAGTTACCTAGTTTTTGACCCCAGATGACCGAAATACAATCCAAACCCAGATTTCATCAAGATAAACATTCTGACCAAATTTCATAAAGATTGGATGAAAAATGTGACCTCTATTGTCTACACAAACTAATTGTTGACCGACACACGCATGCACGCATACATGCACGCACATACGGACGCCGGACATCACACGGTCACATAAGCTCACCTTGTCATTTGTGACAGGTGAGCTTAAAATATGACTTCTACTACAGTCTTGTTTCACAGAGTTTCAATAAAGCTATATAAGGAACAAGATGTGTTTGTGAAACACAATGTCCCCCTATATGACGTTTTACCTTGAAGGATGACCTTGACCCTTCACCACTCAAAATGTGCAGCTCCATGAGATACACATGCATTTCAAATATAAAATTGCTAGCTTCAATATTGCAGAAGTGACATTACATGAGCAATTTTGACACATATATTTGACCTTGAAGGATGACCTTGACCTTTCACCACTCAAAATGTGCAGCTCCACGAGATACACATGCATGCCAAATATCAAGTTGCTATCTTCAATATTGCAAAAGTATTAATAAAATAAGCGATTTGGGCCACATATATTTGACCACTGACCTTGACCTCGACCTTTTCCCACTCAAAATGTGCAGCTCCATGAGATACACATGCATGCCAAATATCAAGTTGCTATCTTCAATATTGCAAAAGTATTCATAAAATTAGTGATTTGGGCCACATATATTTGACCTCTCACCTTGAAGGATGACCTTGACCTTGACCTTTCACCACTCAAAATGTGCAGCTCCATGAGATACACATGCATGCCAAATATCAAGTTGCTATCTTCAATATTGCAAAAGTATTCATAAAACGAGCGATTTTGGCCACATATATTTGACCTCTGACCTTGAAGGATGACCTTGACCTTGACCTTTCACCACTCAAAATGTGCAGCTCCATGAGATACACATGCATGCCAAATATCAAGTTGCTATATTCAATATAGCAAAAGTTATTGCAAAATGTTAAAGTTGGCGCAAACAGACCAACCAACCAACCAACCAACAGACAGGGCAAAAACAATATGTCCCCCACTACTATAGTGGGGGACATAAAAATGTTAACTAAAATATTGCCACTACTGTGTTCATAAGATAAATATTGACAAAGCACAACAGTCAAAAGGAAATCACAAACGCTCACCATGAGAAAGTTGTGCTAAATTGAGCTTACAAAAATAAGGTGGTAGTAGCATCGGACTTGTACGCAACATACCCTATGTTGTGGGGTATTAACATCTGTAATGATATAAACAACTCTTTCAGGCTCGTTTAAGTTACAGGGCAAAAGCTTTCTTTTGATGAAAATTGATCTTCCATTGTGACAATGACCTTCAACAGGAACTTGAGAATTGCATGCAATAAATAATCTTGTTGTGGAGAATAGTTTTCTAAACTTATATTAAAATCCTTCCAGGCCTGTTATAGTTACCCAGTGGAAACTAAAATTTATTGCCTTTGACCTCGAAATGTGACCTTAACCAATGGCCAAGGAGATTTCTATGTGCCTTTTAGTCTGGTCATGAGGAATAATAATCCAAAGTTTTGTTAAATTCTTTAGAACAACGTCTCAGGATGTTAAACTTGGGGTAACAGAGCAGACAGGACACCAATACAGACGGAATACCAATCCACCAACAGATGGAAAAAGCAACTACCAAATTCCCCCCCCCCCCCTTTTGGGCATACAAATGAATTGTGTAAACAGAAAACACAAGAATGTGTGGTGTTTTGAGTGGTCAATGTTTACGGAGTTTATATTCCCTACCTGATATTCAGGTCTGTGGGCAATATCAGCCATGTTGTCAACCTGAAACACAAGGTCCTGTCTGTTTTCAGGGTCCGGGGACATCTCTGGTGAGTCAGACATAAAAACTCTATCATATGACTCACTATCACTACTACTGAACCTTGCAAACGGAGTAGTGTTGCTCCTTTTTTCATAAGTATTATTATATGAAGATAACGAGTAACTGGAATTTCTGGGGGTCAAGTTTGAACATTTGTGGGACTTACGTCTAGCACCATTGAAGTTTTCTGACCACACATTTTGTTGTTCAATGCTGTGTATTTTAAAACACTTATCACAGACATCTATCCCCATTTCTTTGTGTCTTTCTTTATCAAGTACAAAAGGCCGGTCACAACATGCACATATGTTACAGCCATTTAACACAGCACTATTAGAATCTCCGAAAGACAAGTTTCTGTTTGGTGTCTGAAAAGCACAGTTTGAGCATTCCCTGGCCCTATTTAATCCCTCACTTTCTGATATCATTGACATTTCATCCACATCAAGGTCGTTCTCTTCTGATAATTTATCACAAGATATATTGCATGCAAACATTTCAGAGTCAAAAAGCTGACCTCTTTCTGAAAGTGAATTTGACAACATATTGCAAAAGTCTAATTTTTTATCATTTCTTATCTTATTTTCATCCTCCCTTTTAGGAGAGTCAAAAACATGTAGAGTTGGATCAATTGTTTCATTATCAGAAACTACTTCTTCGTTGGCAAGCAAAACTTCGTCACCACACCCTTCATCTTCATCCGATGAGGAATCTCTAGAAAAGAATGCAAGCCTTTCAACATTTGGAGGCAAGTCTGCTTCAATAAAATCACCAACATCATCACCATTAACATCTTCTGGAAGAGACACATTGACTGCACCTTCAGCCTCCTCTATTTCTTCAAGTTCCATTTCATTGTCATTGTTGTCAAGACCGACACTATTATCACTTGCATTTCCTTCATCCACGTCATTACCATCATCTTTCTCTGTGAACTCCTCATTGTACACTTCCAACTGTTCCAACTCTATGTGCACAACAGAATCAACAGTTACATTGTCAACCTCACCATCCTCGCTATGAACACTACTTAAATTGCTTTCACTGCTAGACATCTGTTGACATTCAGGCACACTTACCAAATTTCCACCTCTATCAAATTCATTATGACAATGTTCAGATTTAATGTCTGAGCATTCTACAACTTCTCTGTTAGTATTATGCTCAGATTCACTTATGTTAGGTTTTTCATCTTCAGCAGTGTTTAAATGTTCGATTTCTTCATGCAAATTGAAAAGATCCTCATGTAATCTTTCTTGGGCATTTATTGGTTCTTCATCAGAAAAACTTTCAGGTGTGGCTAGAGGTGCTAATGCTTCTCCATTTATATGATGACTATAAGGGATATCGACCGGTGAAGACTGATCAAGCTGACTTAATTCATTTCTAAACACCACAACTCTGTTTTGTTGAACATGCGGAGAAACAATCACTGTCACAGGAGAGGAATGCACATCGCCACCTCTTGTTCTACCAAAAATGACATCATTTTCATGTCTGTACACATCACATACTGTTGCAGAATAACCTGAATGACGAACATTTATTCCATTATTATTTTCAAAAAGTTTCATTCTTGAAGCTGCATCTTGATCTGATTCACTTTGAGGTTCAAGTTTTTTGCATGCTGTTGCTTTTTTATGTGTTTCTTTATTTCTGTTTGAGTCTCTTTGCAATCCAATCCCATGTGTCTGTTCACTAGTGTCTGGATGATGGGACATGCAACTTCCACCCATAGCAAAGTCAGAATCATTGTCTGCATGCACATCAAGATGTGAATCTAAAACACCATTCTCTTGTATTTCATTATCATGTTCAGTACAACCATTTACCAATTTAGCAGAGTCCGCATTTTTGCAAAATGATTTTTTATCAGCCATTGCTCTTTATCAAATTTCTTCATCCATGGTGGCAGCATTCAAATTGCATATAAATGAATACCTGAAATGAATATCATATATAGAAACACATTATACCATAATATTTTTTATTTACGGTTTATTAATGCAATAAATTGATCAGGCTGTAAAAATGAGAGTTCTAAAACAGATTTTCAATGAACATCAATAATGAATGGTCTATCTGTTACATTATATCAGTTTATTGCAATTCATTTAACAGAACTACCTTATTTTGGAATGTGAAAGTTGTGATAAAAATCCATTAAGAACATTAGATTGTAATAGGTGATTTGCTTAAGATGCTATAAATGGCTAACAAACGTATTTGTTTGAGATTTTCTGAGACTGATTTGGCTTTCTGAGTGTTGAAATTAAAGGTAATACAGTGTATCCAGTTCAATTCTGTAATGATAAGAATTGAATATTTTGTTCTGCATTTTACTGTTACAGTACAGCCAACGCAGAACAAACATAATCCTTGGTCACCCCAAGGCCAGAACGTTAGTACTCGGTGGCCGCTTCATGTGTTCACGCGGCGTATTGCCGAGGCACGCAACCGATCCGCGCAACTACGCAGAGTCTGAAATTTCTGATCAGTGTATTTTGGCTTTTATTGCAACTAGCCATTCTTAAGATCAAAGCCATATCGACTTTGCCGAAAATTTGAAAGCCAATTTACGATCCTCTGTCAACTACATCTTACGCTTAACCCAACTAAAGCCCGCTTAAGGGTGGTGCGTCGCTGTATTGCAAAATCAATATTGGCCAATGAGAGCGTACGCTTTGTATAAGGGACAGAACTCATAGGCAGGCACTACCTGCAGTTAAGTCATGCAGACGACTCGTGACAAACATGTAATTGCCACAGAAATCTTGGCTTAAAAGACTGATGATTGCTATGATCCTCGTTGAAGTTGTGCATTTAATTAATATTACTCTAAAAACGTTTATTTGACTCGTAAAGTGTTTAAACAAATTATCGTTGAATTCATTTCACAACTGTTCATGTTTTCTTGAAGTCTCAAATGAACATAATTAAATTTGTAATCCGAAACCCACTTCCCAATGTAAATGTTAACTCTACGTTTACAGATTCTTGCTTCAAATAAACAGTGATAATTTATTTTGTGTTGACCCTTTGTCTCAATAAAAAGGGCGCGAAAATTATGCAGCATGTACAACGTCCCGTCATGTGCATAGAAAGCGTGGGTATATTGAGCATTGTATTATCAGACACACACCACATCAAGCAATTTACTCATGTTCAGTAGCAATATTTCATCAAATCTATAAATTGTCACTTTTGCCGAAATTTATTTCATACTTGAGATAAATGGCAACCTTTGTTGTAAAAGAAATTATTGAGCACTTTAATCGTCAATATCTACCAGAGAGTGCTTTTAAAAATGGGATTATCGGGCAATGAAAAGAAACTTGAAAAGTAGTAAGTATGCAGTAATAGTCAGGTTGATACGGATGTCTTGGGGAATCGTTAGAGTCTGGATTTTACTTTGTTTGCAGGAAAGTTTTAAAACAATTATTAAACTAGGCGTAAGCGTTCTTGAGTAATCATCCGGAAACCATTTTACTGATTCGAGTCAATGTGACCTTGACCTTTGACCTAGCGACCTGAAAATCAATAGGGGTCATCTGTGAGTCATGATCAATGTACCTATGAAGTTTCATGATCCTAGGCTTAAGCGTTCTTGAGTTATCATCCGGAAACCATTTTTCTGTGTCGTGTCACCGTGACCTTTGACCTAGTGACCTGAAAATCAATAGGGGTCATCTGCGAGTCATGATCAATGTACCTATGAAGTTTCATGATCCTAGGCCCAAGCGTTCTTGAGTTATCGTCTGACAACCACCTGGTGGACGGACCGACAGACCGACCGACCAACATGAGCAAAGCAATATACCCCCTCTTCTTCGAAGGGGGGTTTAATTAAATGTAATTCTTTGTAAAATTTTCCTAGGCAAGGTAATCATGCTATTATACAGCATTGCAGTTTACCTATATATTTTTCAAAAGGTCAGATAGCTTAATTGGAAGAGCAACCCAGGCAAATATCATATGATCAATATCATCAGATGGCTCATGGGTGGATTCGGGTTTGAATCCCGATCTGACCGTCGTAAGTAAACCTGTGTCTGCAAGGCTGGCAACTGATAGTGTGACAATCTGTTTTGGGCGGGTTTTGGGGTTAAAAGTTCTGTTCATCAGGTAACATGAAACCCTTTAATATGGCCCGTTTGTTGTCTAATTGCTGATTAACATAATAATTAAAAGTTAATTTCCTTATTTTTTTATACCAGTGCCTATATTATTACCAGTTTTTACGAACTCCACGTTCTTCTGTAAGAAGTGCCTATATATATACACTTCAACACTGTTATTTCGAAGTCGTCGGGACCGTTAAAAAAACTTCGGATTAACGATAATTCGAAATAAACATTTGACATAAGACTTCTTTGATTCCTTTAAAATAAAACGTTGTGGCATTCGCATGGTTCGGTTACATGCTTACTTAAAAACGTAAACTTGTCAGATAGCAATAGATTTCTACTCGTAACAAACGGGGGAATAAACGATTCGTTTTCTTGTTTTTATTTTTCTCTAATTACAGAACATATAAAATAAAACAAATAACACAAATTATCAGACATACATACATATGAATACATTTTCGGAAATGAATTAACCTTTTTTTTTAATAATACGAGATGTCTCTCTGAACACCGGCGTTCGCGCAGACGACAAAGGTGTAATTATCGGCTTTTGAAGCGCCACGACAAAGGTGTGAAATTACGCTCAGTATTTTGCAATTTTGACTTCGAATTAATGATTGATAATAAGGTGCAAATTATAGTGTTGGGACCGACAGCATCACTTC
Source organism: Dreissena polymorpha (assembly GCF_020536995.1). Classification (NCBI taxonomy): domain Eukaryota; kingdom Metazoa; phylum Mollusca; class Bivalvia; order Myida; family Dreissenidae; genus Dreissena; species Dreissena polymorpha. The sequence continues at coordinate 71,525,514 of NC_068363.1, read as the reverse complement.
GAATTAACGATTTCTTCGGTTTAACGAAGTTCGGATTAACAATGAAATTTTACATTTAACAAACAAGAATCAAAATCGGGACCCGAAAAATACTTCGAAATAACGTTGACTTCGGATTATCGGTGTTCGAAATAACGGTGTTGAAGTGTATATATATATATAAATTTTTTATTTAAAGTGATATTATGGGCATCTAACAGTATAAAGGTGTCTATCGCAACCGTTGTTTATTTTTGCTGTTTTCACTTCATATACACTTATATTTGTTTATGCAGCATCAACATAATAAAACAATATTCCGGAAAGAGAAAAATAATCCATTTAAATATCAACCGTACTTTAGTTTTGACAACTGACAACAGAAATGATTTGATGTACGATGTGAGTCTAAATGTAGTTCTCTGCAGTTTCGTTCATTCGATACAAAAACACAATTTTGTTTTACGGATCATCTCATCTTAGAGGATTGGGTGAGTCATGTAAAATATGGAAAGAATATATATTTTTTATAAACAACTGGTAGCAAGATGAGTTTTAAATAATTGGTCAGTTACCACATTTGAACTTATTCTTTTGACCTGTTAATTCTTTTCAGCTAAACAGTCAACAGTGAAAAATGCCCATAATATCACTTTAAATATCATGTTTATTAAAGTTTTTTGTTATTTTTTCTATTAAACATTAATCGTGCTCGCTTTGAGGCTTTGCCTTATTTCATATTCTATTATTTATAACGCAGTTTTATTGTGCTTCTCTTGGTATAATATATAACTGCTTTTCTAAATCTTTGGATTTTGTCATTTTGCCGATCTGTTAACAATGCCCTTAAAATACTGGAATATGAAAATAACATAGCAAAATATACACAAAACAAACACATATATTCATAGTTTGTCATTTTGTCTGTTTAAAGGATGAAGAATCATTACACATTTTACTATGAATAACCTATTATTTCATTATTATCATTTAGTTTAAGTTTACATGAAGTTTTAATAAAACTGCATTAGTAGATGCATTTTACTTGACACATTCCAAATGCGCATGAAAAAAAGTGAAGTGACAATGTTGAAGTTAAGCACAAAATGTAAAACAGTGTCTTGACCTTCAATATGAGGCAAATACATCGGAAACAGATCATGAAACTGACTAATGAGCAAAAATAATAACAAGATTTACATACGCCACCATTTTGTTTTTTTATAACGACTTTACGGATCGTAATCGACTACGAAATTTTGCCAGACTGTTCGAAACAACCAGATAACTAAATTGTTAAATAACGCAAATATGTCATGTACATGATGTAGCGTCCCGATTGATCATGCGTTATGAATATCTGGTTACTTATTTTCACATAAAATATCAATTTTTCATGTGTTCAAAAAGAAGTGTTCGTTTTGGGTTATTTTTTTATACCGGACTTAGAAACCGTTCACGATCAATTAAACAATTGAACGAAAAGAAAGTTAAACATATATACATTTTAATAACCATATATATGCTACATTATATTAATTTTATGTTTTGGATTTTTATATAAGCGAAATAAATTCCACTAACTGGGTGCACTGACAGTAAGGTATTCAAGGTATACCATAAAGTCTTTTATGATCATCTGTAAGTATTGTTACAGTTGCAGGACTGATCAAATGTTGTATGCACGTCCGTCATTCAATTAATTCAGAGTGTATTGATATCAGTTGATAAAGACCAGGTATGGATCTCAGCTGAGGACCGGACCGTATTTGGATCTAATCTGGCAAGAGCAGTGTATTGGTCTAAGCTGATAAGGGCAGTGCATCCATAGCTGATACGGACAGTGTATTGCTCTCAGCTGATACGGATACGTTATGGATTCACTCATCAAGGAAAGTGTATGGATCTCAGCTGATGACTTTGTATTTATCTAAGCTAAGGACATTGTATGGCTATCAGTTGATAAGGACAGTGTATTGATCTCAGTTGATAAGGACAGTGTATTGATGCCAGGTGATAAGAATTGTATTGATCTCATTTGGTAAGGACATTGAATGGATCTCAGTCGATAAGGGCAGTGTATTGATCTAAGCTTCTAAAGGCGGTGTATTGATATGGATTGGAAATGATGTCAGCTGATAAGGACAGTGTAATGATCTCAGTTGATATGGACAGTGTATGGATCTTAGTTGATAAGGATTGTGTATTGATCTCAGCTGATAAGGACAGTGTAATGATCTCAGATGATAAGGGCAGTGTATTGATCTCAGCTGATAAGGACAGTGTATTGATTTCAGCTGATAAGGACAGTGTATTGATCTCAACTGATAAGGACGGTGTATTGATCTCAGCTGAGGACACGTTATGGATGAGCTGATAAAGAAAAGTGTATTAGACCTCAGCTGATGACATTGAATTGAGCTCAGCTAATAAGGATATTGTATTGGTCTCTGCTAAAAAGAGCAGTGTATTGGTCTCAGCTGATCAGGACTCTGAATTGGTCTCAGCTCAGAACAATGTATTTATTACAGCTCATACGAAGAGTGCATTAACATCAGCCAATAAAAAGCTGATCTAAGCTGATAAGGGCAGTGTATTGATCTAAGCTGATGACATTGTATTATTCTCAGTTCATAATGGCAGTGTATTCATCTAAGCTGATAAGGACATTGTATGATTCTCAGTTTTTAATGGCGGTGTATTGATCTAAGCTGATAAGGACATTGTATCATTTTAAGTTTATAATGGCAGTGTATTGATCTGAGCTGTTAAGGATATTGTATGGATCTCAGCTGATAGGGAGAGTGTATTGATATAAGTTTATATAAAAGTGAATTGCTGTCAGCTGATAAGGACAGTGTATTGATGTCAGCTGATAAGAACAGTGTATTGATGTCAGCTGATAAGGACAGTGTATTGATGTAAGCTGATAAGGACAGTGTATTGATGTAAGTTATTTAGGACAATGAATTGGTGTCAGTTGATAAGGACAGTGTATTAATCTCAGCTGATAAGGACAGTGCATTGATCTCAGTTGATAAGGACAGTGTATTGATCTCAGCTGATAAGGACAGTGTATTGATATCAGGTCAGCGTATCTCTCCCTATTATCATTCATCACACCTGACCCTTGCTTCCCCATGATTTACTCATATCCTCAGTTGTCACTGCCTATCTTAGCATTGAAGTCACACATTAAAGGGGCCTTTTCACAGATTTTGGCATGTATTGAAGTTTGTCATTAAATGCTTAATAAAAAAAATAGCCCTCAAATGGGATCGAACCACTGACCCCTGGAGTAAAAGTCATTGCTTAGACCACTCGGCAACCTGTGCTCATACACGGAGGAATTTTTTTTTATACTTTATTTATGCAATCCTCGTAGTTTCACAAAATATAAAGACAACAACAGAACTCTCCAAATTAAACAATTTTTTTACGTGCAACACAATATTATTTTTAGGTTTTTAAATCGTCAAAAGATGCATTTAATGGATATTTTAGAGAATGGTAAATGTTCAGTATTACAGTTTCCTTACAAATATCATAACTACAACGATAATTTGCCAGTCTGAAACCTTTTTTTTTAATTTTGTCAATTTACCAAAACGTAAAAAGGCTTCTTTAAAATCATGATGTTTCCCTTTGGTCGGTCTTGTATGATGGTTGACAGTGTATTGTAAAAGTTGTCCTTTTTATACTCTTCACTGTCGTTTGTTGGGGAGTAGCACTGGATTATGTCCATGTCGATCCTCTTCTGCTTTGTAAGGAAAGAGGCTGCCATGATTCGTGGACCTCCCACCTGATGAGCGCTCTCTGTGCGGACTTGGAAAGCATCAGGGCTACTCCCTGGGTGTGTGCTGCATCCTCCTGCTCATTCCCGGAGAACAACAGTAACTCACCGGAAGTCAGTCGCTTCTGCCCAGAGCCAGTCCATCTTGACTCACTTATCCCTAGGATGGTGAAGTTGAACTTCTTATCTCTGCGGCCACTTGTGCTGTCTTACCGGTCTCGTACATGGTTTGGACATTCCGTGTACTAAAGGGGGTTGTGGTCCTGATGGAGATGATGGTCTTGGCCAGATGGGTTCAAGTTGACACTGTCTGGCAGCATACGCCCTCAAGATGGAGGTCCACCTTCTCCCAGGTCTGTGATGTATTTGATGTCTTTTTCTTATTCTGTTTGGCGCTTCTGTAGCAATAAAATTTTAACAGGGTGGGGTAGCTAGCCGTACGCCAAATCCTCCTCCTTTTCAGCCTGGGCTTGAGACTGTCGTTGGCGGAGTTATAATTAAATAACAGAGGCATAAAAAGCTCTTGAACATAAACAAACAATCCATCTTTAAAACATTTATTATCACATTTACATTTTGAAACTTGTAACTGTCAATATAAATAATGAAATTCTATTTTCCGCCATTACTGTAAATCTCTGCTTACATTTACAAAGCAGTTTGGTAAGATTTCTGTATTCTATAGACAACAAGCTAGTAACTTCACTAATGTCTGTTCAAGTCCATGCAAAATACATCTATGTTTTGTTTTCAATCCACATAGATTATTCGTGAAAATCAATTAACTTTCTAACAGCAACACTTTTATACACACTCAAACACATGTTATTTTCCTCTTAATTAAAACTGGTGCATTTCTATTCCTGAGAGTTATTTAAGTTTAGCAGCAAACTTCTTAGATTTCAGGTAGGCAAACTTTCCGCGTGTGAAGTAGTATAGAGTTCCCATGAATACGCCCATAAAGACCATACTCTGAAAAGAAAATGAACTCATCATTATGCCTTTTATTACTACAAAATATAAAATAATAACCATGATATAGACAAAGTCCAATTATGTCTTTCAAGTGAAACATGTGACTATTAATACACAGTTAAATTGTATGTATATGTTTAAAAACTATAATGTAATATAACTAACAAGAGCTGTCACCATAGGATGACTTATGCCTATAAACGCTTGGTAGAAGTTATGAGCTTTTTTCGAAACCTAAACGCAGGTTTTGAAACCTTAACGCGGACCCTAAGTTCAAGGTCAAGGTCACAGGGGTCAACATTTATGTGTGTATGAAAAGGCCTTGTCCATATACACATGCATTCCAAATATGAAATTTGCTATCTGAAGCGACGTGTGACAGTGAAGTTATGAGCATTTTTCGAAATCTAAACGCTAAGTGTGACGGAAAGATGGACGGACAGTCTGATCACTATATGCCCTCCTTGAATGCATAAAAATATCAAAATAAATCAGAAAGTCACATAAACTAGAGAGCGGACACCATGCTAAATCTTTAAATGCACTAAGTGACCCCGTGACCTAGTTTTTGACCCCCCATGACCCATATTCGACCTTGACCTAGATATTGTCTTGATACAACTCCTGACCAAGTTTGGAAAAGATCAGATGAAAACTACTTCAATAAGAGCGCGGACACCATGCTAAATCTTTGAAATGCACTAAGTGACCCCGTGACCTAGTTTTTGAAATGAGCTTGTCCGGACCATTACTTTGTGATTCATTTTTTAAAAAATGTTTAAGTTTTTAAAATGGTTATGCTCATTTGTTTACCATCATTAGACGGTGTGTTGCGGTAAGAATTATGTCAATATCTCCGAGGTCAAGGTCACAATTTGAGTTTGAAGGTCAAAAATGTCCATAAATGAGCTTTTCTGGGCAATAACTATGTCATTCATTGTGACATTTAAAAATCATTTGGCACATTTGTTCACCATTATTGACGGTGTGTCGCGCGAAAGAGTTACATCAATATCTCCAATGTCAAGGTCGCCACAACTAAAAATATATTGATTTTGAAACAACTACATGTATGTAACTATGAACAATCAGTAACAATGCACATTTTGATTTTGAGTTGTCTCTCTTTATCAGACTTTTTTTCTAATTGAAATCAAGGTCAATTTTACACAAGGGGGTTAACAATACACATTTTGAATTGACTCCCTTTATCAGACTTTTTCCAACTGAAAATCTGGTTTTGTGACAATTTTGTCCCTTGTTATAAATATTATATAAGGCACTATGCCTATTTAAGAAAACGTGATAGTATGATTTTTATTTACTTAATACTTTCTTCATGTTAAGATCACCAGAAAATTCTTTAAAAAACACTTAATTTAACTCATTTTTTGTCAAATGATTTTAAAATCTGACAATGAACGACAAAGTTATGGCCCGGACAAGCTCATTTATGGCCATTTTTTACCTTCAAACTCAAATTGTGACCTTGACCTTGGTGATATCGACTTAATTCTTTCGCGCGACACACTGTCTAATGATGGTGAACAAATGTACCAAATGATTTAAAAATCTGACAATGAACAACAAAGTTATGGCCCGGACAAGCTTGTTCTGCCCGCTTGCCCGCCCGCCCGCCGACATCGCCAATCTAATAACCAGTTTTTTCCTTCGGAAAACCTGGTTAACAACTCAAAAACTCTTGTAAGTAATCTTCATCACAGAATAGTATTATGCAAGCAAGGACTAACTATTTTAACATCACCTTAATAAAGTATCTTTTCCTGGTGTCCCCTTCAGGTTCAGCACACCATGCCAGGAAGGTAACTACGTCCTTGGCCAGCTGGCTCTGGGTCGCTGGGGTACCTGCAAACACACATGTACACTGGTGAACTACATTACCTCCAGGGATCATATTTTTTTCGGTTTTGTCGGTCCTTGACCGATTGGGGTCATGAAAGACAGATTGAAAATCCCAAACAGTCGGTCTGATTCTGTTTGCATAAATTCCCATGTCAGGAAATCGATTACACAGTGCACATGCTAACACACCCTAATGACATTCTTATCTTGTATAGGTGTGATAAAACATTCGCTGCAGTCTCTAAACTGGTCAAGACCGGTTTATTGCACGTCAGACCAAGAATCAACATGAGTGCCAAACTGTCACAAGATACGCCCATTTGAAGGTTTTGGACAACTTGAACTTGACCTATATATCATCTAGACACAACTTCTGACCAAAATTGGTGAAGATTGGATGAAAACTATTTCAATTAGATAACGGACACCATGCTAAATGCTTTAAATGCACTAAGTGACCTAGTTTTTGACCCGGCATGACCCATAAACGAACTTGACCTCGATATTGTCTACAACTTCTGACCAACTTTGGTGGAAATCAGATGAAAACTACTTCAATTAGAGAGCGGACACCATGCTAAATCTTTGAAATGCACTAAGTGACCCCGTGACCTAGTTTTTGACCCGGCATGACCCATATTCGAACTTGACCTCGATATAGTCTAGATACAACTTCTGACCAAGTTTGGTGAAGATCGGATGAAAACTACTTCAATTAGAGAGCAGACACCATGCTTAATCCTTGAAATGCACTAAGTGACCCGTGACCTTGTTTTTGACCCGGCATGACCCATATTCGAACTTGACCTAAATATTGTCTAGACACAACTTCTGACCAAGTTTGGTGAAGATCGGATGAAAACTATTTGATTTAGAGAGCGGACACTGCTGTTGATGCCGCCCGCCCGCCAAGGGTGAAACTATAATACGTCCCGTTTTTAAAAACGGGCGTATATAAACTTGTGAACAGCGGATTAAAGACGCATCCGAAATAAATGAGGGTGGTCGAAAATTTTGCAAACTGAAAAGATCACAAAACAATTTAACAGACTTAAGGCCTGTAATGTACATAGGATCGATTAACAGTGTCTATTGATACATGTAGTTATCATTGTTATAGCGGTTTCTCTGTTTTGTCTGCTAAGGTGACTGCGCGCACTGGTTAAATTATAATCAGTCTTCGTTGTTAAAGGGATCTTTTCACGGTTTGGTAAATTGACAAAATAGAAAAAAGTTGTTTCAGATTCGCAAATTTTCGGTTTAGTTATGATATTTGTGAGGAAACAGTATTACTGAATATTTGCCATGGTCTAATATAGCCATTATATGCATCTTTTGACGATTTTAAAACCTAAAAATTATAAAGCATTGCAACGCGAAACGATTGGAGAGTTCTGTTGTTGTCGTTTAAATTTGTGAAACTACGAAGATTGCTTATATAAGGTATAAAATACGCATCTTATGTATGCTTGGCAGGATAGCTCAGTTGGCTAATGCGTTTTTACTTTATTATTCTGGGGGTCACTGGTTCGAGCCCTGCAGGGGGCTACTTTTTGTTCCTTTTTTTAAATTTAATTTTTGATTTTTAACTGGAGCATTTAAAATTTAATGTTTACATTTATCAATATAAAGCATTTAATGACAAACTTCAAAATCTGTGAAAAGGCCCCTTTAATCAACGTGCATGTGATACAAAACAATATGTTGCGATTATTGTAATCACTGTAAACTGTTATAAATTTAACAAGCAAATTCGTTGAATTGATAGCCCCCGCCAATATGCTTTGGGGTGCAAAAGAGTTATATTTGACACTAAAAAAGCATTTTTTTCAAGATACAAAGGGCCATAACTCCGTTATTAACAGATGGTGTACGATGCCATTTGGTGTGCATCATCTTCTTATATGTATATATATATATACTCACACCAAGTTTCAATGAAATCTGCCAAAGCACTTCAAAGATATGGCTCCGGACACACAAAAAAAGCATTTTTTCAAGATAAAAAGGGCCATAACTCCGTTATAAACAGATGATGTACAATGGCATTTGGCGTGCATCATCCTGTTATCCATATGTATATATACTCATACTAAGTTTCAATGAAATCCGCCAAAGCACTTCCAAGATATGGCTCCGGACGGATGGAAAGACGGACGGATGGACAACGCCAAAACAATATCCCTTCGCCTATGGCGGGGGATAACAAGAGCATCGCATAACGGGTGCCAATGCTCGGCTTCATATGCAGTTTTGAATAAATGAAAGCTTGTCAGAATATTTTATTTAGAGGTCACAGTGACCTTGACCTTTGACCTAGTGACCCAAAAATGGGTGTGGCGTGTAGAACTCATTAAGGTGCATCTAAATATGAAGTTCCAAAGTTGAAGGTGGAAGCACTTTTATTTTAGAGCCAATGTTAAGGTTTTATCACAGCGACGGCAGACGACGAGCTGGCTATGACAATACCTCGGTTTTTTTCCGAAAACAGGTGAGCTAATAATATATGAGATAGAAGTAAAAAAGGATTCTAACATGGCATGTGAAAACTTTCTTACAAACAAAGAAAAAAAATTGTCTATGGGTTATTCTGCAATTATTATGGGCAGACCTTATACACTGAAAGCATGCGCAGTAACTACACAAAACATGCTGATACATTTTCCACCTGCATAATAATCCATTAATATAATTATGAATGAAAGCCGCGGATCTGATCGACAGAACAGCCGAAAGTTATTTTTATGGGCAGAACTTCACATAAAATAGTACACAAGAACAAGAGGGCCATGATGGCCCTGAATCGCTCACTTGACTAACCTTGCAACAAAGTTTTTCTATTATTTGACCTAGTGACTTGTTTTTGACCCCAGATAACCCAAATACACACCCAAGCCAGATTTTAACAAGATAAACATTCTGACCAAATTTCATAAAGATTGGATGAAAACTTTTACCTCTATTATCTACACAAGGTTTTTCTACTATTTGACCTAGTGACCTAGTTTTTGATCCAAGATGACCCAAATACAATCCCAACCCAGAGTTCATCAAGATAAACATTCTGACCAAATTTCATAAAGATTGGATGAAAACTGTGACCTCTATTGTCTACACAAGGTTTTTCTATTATTTTACCTAGTGACCTAGTTTTTGACCCCAAATGACCCAAATACAATACCAACCCAGATTTCATCAAGATAAACATTCTGACCAAATTTAATGAAGATTGGATGAAAACTGTGACCTCTATTGTCTACACAAGGACTTTCTATTATTTGACCTTGTGACCTAGTTTTTGACTCCAGATGACTCCAGATGACCCAAATACAATCCCAACCCAGATTTTATCATAATAAACATTCTGACCAAATTTCATAAATTTCATTGGATGAAAACTGTGATCTCTAGTGTCTACACAAACAAATTGTTGACGGACGCACGCACGCACAATGGATGCCGGACATCACACGGTCACATAAGCTCACCATGTAACTTCGTGACAGGTGAGCTAAAAATAATATACACTGTATAAAACATTAGTATAAAACGTGTTAGAATCGAAATAATTCATGTTCTTTATAGTTTGTTGTTGAATAACCCACAACCGAAAAATTAGATGCGTGGTTTCAAATCACTCATTTTTATATTTTTTTTTATACCACATTTATATAGCGCCCTTTTCATACTCGAGATGTGCGTTCAAAGGAGCTTTACAGATTTTCCCTGATCACTGGGTCATAAGTCGTCCGTTAACACTCATGCTTCCCTTCTCATCTAAACTATTGGCTGTGGGTTATTTGACAACAAACTATAACGTACACAAATTATTTCTTAATTATTTGGTTTTGTTATTGTCAATAGCCAACCTATGCACAGACATTTGTTCGGTTCAGTGCATGTTTGTAAACTATTATCGAGTCAACAACGATTGAAAAACATCGGTATAGACTTACACAGATTAATAATATTGACAACGACAAAGACCTAGGTCTTTGACAACGATGAAAACAGTCTGATAAAACAGCACAAGAAACAACAATGAAATAGCAAATGATAAAACCAGTTTAGAAAACTTGCATGTTCAGTTTAAAAAAAAATGCCTAAGAGAATTTTACTTGTACATGTATTATACCACCTTCATGAATGGCAAAATCAATGGTATATATTTTAACGTAATTTGTCATGATTTCGGGATAAACATTTTCGGATACTTTTTCCCCATTTATATCAAGACCGATTAATGTTGTGGGGAAAATATGATCCCTGACTACCTCATGTTTGCTTGGAGATCACAAATAGGTTTATGATATCTGCAATTTGACATATCAGAATACATGTTATACAGACTTACTAGATGTATTAAATCTATATGATCAACATAATGCTGACTAATTAAGAAGAAACCTTTTAGAATTCAGAAACTACAACAAGTTGAACCAAAAACCCCAAAAATATTTCTGGAATGGAACTCACCATCTTGGTACTCGATGATTTCATTGTACAAGGCCTGTGCCATAGAGATGGCACCACCGGGGAAGTAGGGGTTGTAGTGTTGGCCTTCCCCTAGGTTAACACCTGCTGGGGCTTCTTTGTAGCCAGTCAGCAAGGCGTAGATGTAGTCCTGAAAACATCCAATCAAATGTTGTACCTTTTACAAACACACAGAAAAGAACTTTCAATTATGTACAGATTTGTGGGTTCCATAAGTAAAAGGTCTCACATGAACATTCTGATTATTAATACATGTAGAACAGAAGACATTTCAATTTTGTCCATGAAATATCACATTGACCAAATGATGGCTTTATAGTTTACACAAACGTACTTGGATGCTTGATTCATCAAATAAGTTTACTGCAAACTTGTGGACAAAGAATATGCTGCATAAAATAATGCGTTTACCCCTAGCATAGTGGGTATTGATTTATATGCCCATTTGTATATTTATACATATTATGTCCAAAAGTAGGCCAAAATGAGGTCAAGTAATGCTGGGGTTTTGCTAATGTATAAAGAAATCATCCAATTACGTATCAAAGCTTGTAGCAAACGATACAGATAATAGACCAAGAATTTGGTCATTCTAAATAAGCATAAGGGCAGAGTATTGATCTCAGTTGATAAGGACAGTGTATTGATTTCAGTCGATAAGGACAGTGTATTGATCTCAGTCGATAAGGACAGTGTATTGATCTCAGTCGATAAGGACAGTGTATTGATCTCAGTCGATAAGGACAGTGTATTGATCTCAGTTGATAAGGACAGTGTATTGATCTCAGTCGATAAGGACAGTGTATTGATCTCAGTCGATAAGGACAGTGTATTGATCTCAGTTGATAAGGACAGTGTATTGATCTCAGTCGATAAGGACAGTGTATTGATCTCAGTCGATAAGGACAGTGTATTGATCTCAGTCGATAAGGACAGTGTAGTGATCTCAGTTGATAAGGACAGTGTATTGATCTCAGTTGATAAGGACAGTGTATTGATCTCAGTTGATAAGGACAGTGTATTGATCTCAGCTGATAAGGACAGTGTATTGATCTCAGTCGATAAGGACAGTGTATTAATCTCAGTTGATAAGGACAGTGTATTGATCTCAGTTGATAAGGACAGTGTATTGATCTCAGTTGATATGGACAGTGTATTGAAATCAGGTCAGCGAATCTCTCCTCTCTCCATAGTCATTCATCAGGCCTAACCCTTGCTTCCCCATGATTGACTCATATTCTCATACAATGCCCCCAATGGAAGCCAAGTCACTATTTAATAATTGGCCCGTTCAGTATGTTAAGTCCATAAGTAGGCAGACATGAAGAAAGGTAAAATGCATGATCATCAGACTCTATGCCCGTTAATTTTTGCTTCCAGAGATTGGATACCACTTGCAGTTTTCCCAACAACATTATTTTGTGATTACTGGTTTATGATATTTCCGGAAACAAGAAACCGTCAGTGACGGGTGATGCTCCCCAAAGTTTTTTTTTGTCACAATATTGCACTATATATTCAGATAAAAGGAAACGTTTTGAGGGCACAGTAGTTGGGGGGACAAGAATATTTTTATATAAAATTTCAAAGGGCCATAACTCTGTGAAAAATCATCCGACCAGAACCCGCTGATAATATGCACATCTCCTCTTGGTAGTTAAGCTTCCTATAAAGTTTCATTTAATTCCAGTCATAAGTTGCTGAGAAAAAGCCCGGACAAGAATTGCACTATATGTACAGTTAATGGAGAATTTCAAAGGGCCATAACTCTGTGAAAAATCATACGACCAGAACCCGCTGATAATATGCACATCTCCTCTTGGTAGTGAAGCTTCCCATAACGTTTCATTGAATCCGGTCATTTGTTGCTGAGAAATAGCCCGGACAAGAATTGCACTATATGTACAGTTAATGGGAAATTTCAAAGGGCCATAACTCTGTGAAAAATCATCCGACCAGAACCCGCTGATAATATGCACATCTCCTCTTGGTAGTGAAGCTTCCCATGAAGTTTCATTGAATTCCGGTCATTAGTTGCTGAGAAATAGCCCGGACAAAAATTATGCACGGATGGACACACAGAAGGACAGTCAGACGAAGTGGCGACTGTATGCTCCCCCCAAATTTTTTTGGGGGAGCATAATAAAAATTGTCAAATTTCGTAAAAAACCATCACTCAGCAGGTTTGCCACCAACCAGATGTAACAAAATTCCCTGACTTTTCACTGACTTTTCCCTGACCAAATCTTGGTTTTCACTGACTAATTTCGCAACATATTTGGCCTCCTCCTCCCCATACAGCCACCCATTTAATATTTATTTTATTCTTTAACATAAAATATTTAACAAACAACAAAGCTGTACTACTTGTACACTAAACTATACATGATGCAAGGCTATATGGTAAATACCACAAAACCAAAGATAAACAAGATGGCCATGATGGCCCTGAATCGCTCACCTGACTAACCTTGCTACATCAACTTAAATTCTATCAGACCCATATACAATCCCAAGCCAGATTTCATCAATTAATACATTCTGACAAAATTTCATTAAGACGTGATGAAAACTGATGACGTGATGAAAAATCTTTCATCTACACAAGGTTTTATTAGAATTTGCCCGGTGACTTAACCCAGATTTCATCAAGATTAACATTCAGGCCAAATTTCATAAAGATTGGATGAAAACTGTGACCTCCACTGAAAAAAGCATTTTTTCAAGATACAAATGGCCATAACTCCGTAACTAACAGATGGTGTGCAATGCCATTTGGCATGCATCATCCTCTTATCCATATATATACTCATACCAAGTTTCAATGAAATCTGCCAAAGCACTTCCAAGATATGGCTCCAGACGGACGGAAAGACGGACGGATGGAAAGACAGAAGGACGGACTGACAACACAAAAACAATATCCCTCCGCCTATGGTGGGGGATAACAAGACAAACATTCTGACCAAATTTCATAAAGATTGGATGAAAAATGTGACCTCTATTGTCTACACAAGGTTTTTCTATTATTTGACCTAGTGACCTAGTTTTTGACCCCAGATGACCCAAATACAATCCAAACCCAGATTTCATCAAGATAAACATTCTGACCAAATTTCATAAAGATTGGATGAAAACTGTGACCTCTATTGTCTGCACAAGGTTTTTCTATTGTCTACACAAGGTTTTTCTATTATTTGATCTAGTGACCTAGTTTTTGACCCCAGATGACCAAAATACAATCCCAACCCAGATTTTATCAAGATAAACATTCTGACCAAATTTCATAAAGATTGGATGAAAACTGTGACCTCTATTGTCTACACAAGGTTTTTCTATTATTTGACCTAGTTTTTGACCCCAGCTGACCCAAATACAATCCCAACCCAGACTTAATCAAGATAAGCACGCCCCCATCACGCACACACAACGGACGCCGGACATCACACAGTCACATAAGCTCACCATGTCACTTTGTGAACTTTGGTTCCAATGAAGTTGGACATATATCATTTTATATAACCTATTCACTGTATAACTACACCAGTTTATGAGTGACTTATCTTACTTTACTGGCCACATCTCTGTTTATCTTTTCAATACAACTGGTTCAAACTATATTATACTTGAAGATAATTTTGCTAATTCATTAACCCTTACAATGATGACAGACGTCCTGGTTAATTTAACTGGATCAGGTACAGTTTTATTGATTTTCTAGTAAAGTCTGACAACTTTAGAGGAGATTGATTTTTGTCTTCATGGAAATCAACATTAACATAAGATGTCAAGTATTTTCTAAATATTAAGATTACATGATATTTGTTTTGGGAGTATTCTTACTTACTTCTCATCCTGGAAATATGAGTAATAATTTCAAACATTAACTCTTTCTCGCTCAAAGGAAAAGTGATAAACGCTATATGCAAACAGCATAAAACCAGAATAGCCTGTGTTTTATTCACAGTCTGTTCAGGTTTTATGCTGTTTGCTGCTCATCACTATACTTGGGCTGGAAAAGGGGCCTTCAAACTTGAATTATGTAACAAAGGGTTTTAATTTGATTTGATATGGGACTACAAATATGTAAAAATCCTAAATCCTCGTAAATGGGATCCTGGTCAAGGGTTTAGCATCTCTGATGGATACATACAGGCCCACCATGCCTGGCCCGGGTGATGAAGGTCAGGTCAGGAGGTAGAGCCCCGTTGTTTGCAGCCTTGGCAGCTTCTGGGTTGGGGTAGGGCTTGGGCATGACGTCAGTAAGCTTGCCGGGCCGTTCAAACATCTCACCCTTATCATTGGGCCCGTCAACATATGTAGCCTGGGGAATATATATGATACAGATAAATGGAATATTAACAGCATTTTGAATGATTATACACTGTACACTGATATTACTTCTTTATTATTATGATTATGGGTAAAGAATGTCTGAACTGTGTTTAAGGGTTTTCATTAAATTTCATTCATAACAACATTAATGTTTTTCAATAAATGATGATCAATACATTCTCTTTCACTGACAGGTATAGAGCACATCAATAATATTTTTATCATTATTTTGAGATCAAAGACAAACAAATTCTTAATCAATCCACACTCTTATTTATGAATTTATGCACTCTGTTACATCATGCAGAATCGATTATAAGCTATGGGGTCTTGGCTACCGTTTTCCCTCAAACTTCTATTATAGACGTCGCCTGAAATTTTTTCAGGAAATTCAACACATATAATTGCCACAAAACCCAGTTTTTACCCTTCACAAGGCTTTCTCTCAACATTTTGGGAATATGACCTTTACCAATGAAGTGGTAATTTGGCATCAATTTAATTTGAATTGGGAAAAAAATAAAGTTACTTGATTTACAACTTTTTAATGATTATTTGATAAAACTAACAGAATCCCTAAAGATATCAGTCTATAATGCATAGATATTACAACTTCAAACTCTTTACATTTACAGTATACTTTACATCTTTTTTCCAAACATCTGAAAGTCATATCATCAATTGGGAATTTGGGGACTAGATATTGGAAAAATATATACCAGCATATTTTCAAATTGCAAAAAGGTACTTTTTGCCATAGGAAAAATGACAAAAAAAAACAATGATTAAATTATCCAAAAGGCTCTAATTTAAGATATGATTTTAATAATTGGGCAATCCCAAGCTAGGAGTTTCATGCAAGCCACCTACACACAGCGCAATACCTCCATCCAAACTCAAGTTATTGAGCTAAAAAAAAGTTTTTTAAATTTCAAATGACAAAGACTTTCACCTTGATCCAAGTGGTCCCAAATGAAATAACACGCAAATGCTGCATACAAGTTATCAACATACAAAGTTTAAGAACAATACCCACATAAAATCCTGAGCTATTAGACTAAAAGTGAGTCGCGTTCTTAGAAATCTGGGCATAATGCACGTGCGTAAAGTGTCGTCCCAGATAAGCGTGTGCAGTCCGCGTCAGGGACGACATTCTCCACTTTTATGACATTTTTGTAAAAATGATGTCTCTTCTTAGTAAAATCCAATTTAAGTGGTAAGTGTCGTTTCTGATTAGCCTGTGCGGACTGCAAAGGCTAATCTGGGACGACACTTTAGAAACATGCATAAGGCCCGGTTTTCTAAGAATCGACTCAGAACGCGACTCAATTTACTTTGACCACGATCCATCTGGTCCCAAGCAAAATCCAAATCCAGGTATAAACACACAATTTCCGCATGAAATCTTTCACTGCACACAATTAAGTGGAAATGGTTTGCTTTTATTGAAAGTTACAGTGACCTTGACCCATACCCAACTGACCTGAAATAAACTCCTGTGCTAGGTCTTCCAATCAACAACCAGACTACATACAAGCACAATTTAACGACAACACCTCCAAGGAAGCATAAGTTATTGAGATTAATTCTTTTTTTATCAGTGACCAGGGGTTTTTCTGCCTATTTTGGGAAAAGGAGTCTGACCAAATTGGGAATTTTTTATCAACAAAATTGGCCATTTTGGAAATTTTTGCTTCGATGAAACGGCTCATTAGTGAAAAAATTGTGAATTTATCATGCTTAAATAGTTCAGTGGTTTAACAAATAAATTTGTTTTTATTTGTTATTTTGTCTTCTTTATATAAACAGATGCAATATTGGGCATGTTCAACGTTTATTCAAGAACTGCAGTTTTGTTTTTAAGTCACAGTTACTCTCTGAGATAAGAACTGTACAGTCAAAACCTTATAGCAGATATTTTTTACCAAAACAAACACTGGTTAGTCACACATGTTATTAGACACTTCATTCTTAAAAAAAAAAAAAATTTTTTTTTTTTGGAAACTGGGATTTTTTTTAAATAATTTCGGTTTGGGATTGGGTCTGTTTGCTTTGAGAGTACCTCCATTTTCCAGAGGCGCAGACAGTGCTGAAAAACCCCTGGTGACCCACATGTTCCAAATACAATCCAAAGCTAGGTCTCCATGCAAAATTGCTTAAGTTTATGAAGATTGGTGAATTATGCAATTTTGCTTACTTAAGTTATTGACTGAATAACACCAAAAAGTAGTATAATATCTCCATCCAAACTCAAGTTATTTATCAGAAACGTTTTTATGTTATTAGCAAACAGTACTCTTGACCTTGAAGAAGAGACACCTTGAAGAGACACAACCCAAATACAACTATAAGCTAGGTTTCCATGCCTGCTTGTTATATCCCAAGTTTCATTAAGATCGGTAAATACAAATAGTGTTTTTCCCAGGAGGGCAAAGGGGCATGGTGCATTACTTTCAAAAAGGGCATTTAAGCGCGCAGTTAAGGCAAAAAAGGGCAAAAACGTTCCGTGAATACCTGAATGAGGGAGAAACATGAAATCGCCATCAGAGGCAGTTGTGGAAAAACATAAAATATAAACAAGCACATTTAATGGTATATAGTAATTGATGTATTTAACTTACTTTGATTTATATTAATATATTTACCTTGCAATGTACATTTAAGTTCCATGCTGTTTCAATACACTGTACAGCACGACAAACATAATAAAGCAATATATGCATATGAATGTGATTATACACAGATCCACTAAAATATAAATGAAACCATGTTTGTCTCATCCCATTTCTAACGATAATCTTGTCAGATGTTTAATATTGCGAGTAAACTGAGCACTAACAATATGCAAGCACTCGTTTCCGTGAAATATCCTGATACACCCACTGAGTAGATTACAAATAAGTATGTTGTTGCTATCTTGAACATGTTTATGCATCGTTGATTATCACAGACATTTCATTAATTCCTTCTAAATGTATAATCTCCATCATTAATTTGATCGTTTACGACGTTATTTGCCATGTTTGCCGAGTCACAATTTAATTCTGTATGTCCGCCATGTTGTCAAAATTTCAAATGATGTAAGTGACAGATGCGCATAGCAACTTAAAATCGTCTAATATGTCCGCCCAGGGGTGTCGAAATCTCAAAAAACTATACTAGTCCACGGACAACCATTTAGGAAATTTAACTTGTCCGTTGCTGAACTAAAACAATGTGGAATATACCAAAATGAGTATGATTTGCTAGTTTTGTTTATAGTTGTATTTCAATAGTACATTCATTATAGCAGTATATTATAAACAATATAAAGACTTTCTAAAACTTTAAATCTTGCAAAGCTAGTGTTAAAACATGTGTTGAACATAAGTACATCGTAATCTTAACAAATTAAACTAGTCCAATATGTCGACCTCATCAGACTGAGGCTCTGCGCCGCTACTGGTAGCAATTTTATTACCATCAACTGGTAACCATTGAAAATCTGTGAGCCAAGTTTCTTGAAAAGTTCTGGTGCGTTTACTTAGATCATATTTTTTATCATAGTCTTTCTTAGTTTTTTGGGGAGGTGGACTGCTCAAAGCTTCGGGTTTCTGCTCCGTTGTTGAAGATTTAAAAAAACTAAATGTTCCATTTTTACCATAAAAGTCGTCTTAAATAACAAGGTAGATCGTGTTTTGATTATCTTACTTTGATACTTTTTATTTCCGTCTGATTGTAAAAATAAAGAAACCAGTCTATACACTGTCTAACAGTCAGGCCGAATGTTTAAAATGCAGCATGCTCCTGGTCTCTTATAGAATAAGGGAGATCACTGCGCAGGAGAGTGCCCGTATTTCAGCTTGATTGCTCCGCAAATAGCACTGACAATGTAATCGCATGTCAACATCCGGTTTTGTAAAACTTAATTACGGCTTTAATACAATGTATTTTTTTGTATACCTGGACCTGACTTTTAAAAAACTTTTTGTCCACGGACAACTTAATTGAAAAAAATCAGTTGCCCAGACAAGCAAATGTACGACTCGGGCAACTCGGACATTTGATTTCGCCACCCCTGCCGCCTAATACGCGATTCGCATTTTGTTTATTTAGTATATGTCTCAGTAATTAATTCAATAATTAATTATCTTAAAGACGATATCGATAAATAATAAATTTGTTTGTGTTTTTAAATGTAATTATGGGTCAAAATATATGTTTTGATATAACTGAATTATGTATGAAATGCACAATTGCCACGAGGATAACATCAAGCTTTTCATCAAAAGTGTCTGAAGTAACAATTACCGACCGATTAGTGGTATAACATATCATTTGATACTGATATGAGGTTATTCACGCATGACAAATTCACAAACACGCTGCCTCGGAGGCCATAATCTGATACTAGTCGGCTTAGTAGTTTGGTCAAGGGCCAATTAAGATGTTATCAATAAGGGCAGAAAACAGCGGGTGCTCATGAAAGGGCAGGGCGGCGGCCTTTGGAAAGGGCAGCGTGGCGCTAAATGGCTTTGAAAGGGGCAGCGTGGTGCTACAAAAAACGGGCACGGCGATTTGCCATGCTAAAACGGCCTGGAAAAAACACTAACAAAAATATAAGTAATCAATCAAAATGCACCGGTTTAACGCGCCCAACCTGCCAAGCCTCTATCTAATAAACAAGATTGAAGATCTGGTCATAACCATGATTTTTAACTGATTATAAAAAATGGCCACATGCGACTGCTTGATTGATCTATTATAATTGATAAGAGGTTAGGCATAACCATGACCATTAGACATTGAAGGGTTGATAACCTTTTGTTTAATACAACATGAGGTGTAAAACAAGAGGGCCAAGATGCAGCAAGCAGCAGTACGCTTAGACTTATTAAATATAAATTCTCATCATGTCCAATCATAGTAATGTCACTTTTTTTAGGAAACACGCCTACCTCTGCAGCCTGAGCTTTGGCCTCATCCTTGGAAAAGATTACTCCAACCAGCTCTCTGTATCGAATGTACTCCAGGCTGTGGCAGGCAGCACACACTTGCTTATATACCTCAAAGCCTCGACGCATACTGAAACAATCATTTATGCCACCGTAGCTAAAAAATTGTGTATCATAATTTTTGCAATACACATGTTTGTCATCCCAAACAAGTGATATGCAAACAAAATATTTGGCAAAAAGAAAACATTGATTTTTTCATCATGTAGCACTGAATTAAGTAGGCTTTAATCTTGCTCAGAAAATTTACTGATTGAGAGAAATGTACTTACGAATCTCTATCATAAGCTGACAGGAGTCCTTTGAAGGACCAGGGGAACTTTGGAGGATGAACAACAAAATCACTTGCTAGCACGGCAGTGTTCAAAGCTACTGCAAATCCAATGCCACCAGCTGTCATTGTACCTAAGGCTCCCAGGGCCTAAACACAATTTTGACAGGTTATATTTCTAAATCTGCATTGCACTTTAAAGCAAGTCTAAGATGAAAGTACCAGTAAAAGCATGTCTAAGAATGTTAATAGATCTAAATGTAAAAAAGCCTCCCTTTTTCTTCAAGCTTCTAAGTTAGTAAATTGATGCAGTGATGATTATCAATAAGTTGCTGGATTTATTGAAAGAATACTAACTGTCTGATATATTGAAAGTCATAACCCAGGGATGTAAATTAGTGGATGCCCGTGATGCCTGGGGCCAGTGCATTTTGGCCTGGGCAACTCAAATTCAAAAGTTAGTAGTCCGGCTGGGCAACTTGCTTTTTAAGCTTGAAACAATTCAGTGCAATTATACATTTAATGAAATTGGCGACTGTGAGTTAATAATTAGTTAAATGAAATTCGTTTATCAAAGCCAATGAAATGATTTAACTCAGACTTATATTAGGACATAATACACAGAACGTTTGTCAGTTAAGCAATGTTGTTGCATAGTTATCTTTTATATAATTAAAGAAAGTCTTATATACACATGACACTACAGTAACATGTACATCGTACTGGGTTTGTTAATCTTTAGCTGGGCAACCAAAATACAAAAGATGGTTGCCCGTGTGAGCAACCAATTGTAAAACATTAGTTTCCATCCCTGTAACAATTTGACTACACAGCTCAGGGGTGTCAATAATCCCTAATTAGAAATCAGGAAAATTAAGCATGGAGTCTGAGGCTGTCGTTGCACAACAAGGCCCCAGCTTATAGATCTTTTTTATCCCCACGCTTTTTGAAAAAAAGGTGGGGATATTGTGGTGATCTCCGCCGTCCGTCTGTCTGTCCGTCTGTCTGTCCGTCCTGGCCACTATCTCCTCCTACACTAAAAGCACTAGAACCTTGAAATTTACACACATGGTAGCTATGAGCATATGTGCGACCCTGCACTATTTGGAATTTTGATCTGACCCCTGGGTCAAAAGTTATAGGGGTTGGGGTGGGGCCGCGTCAGAAATTATCACTCATTTTTTTAGGTTATTTTACATTTACTTCTTTATTTCTACACCGATTCACTTCAAATTGATACTGGACCTCACCTATGACAATACGGTCAATCTCAACCATGCATGGCCCCATTCCCAACCCTGGGGCGCCCCGCCCACATAGGCCACACCCACCAAAAATTTCCATTTACTATAATTTTTTCATTTCTACACGGATTCACTTCAAATTGATACTGAACTTTTGTTATGACATTAGGGTCAATCTCAACTATGCATGGCCCCAATCCCAACCCTGGGGCGCCCGCCCACATAGGCCACACCCACCAAAAAATTCCATTTACTATAATTTTTTCATTTCTACACGGATTCACTTCAAATTGATACTGAACTTCTCTTATGACATTAGGGTCAATCTCAACTATGCATGGCCCCATAACCAACCCTGGGGCCCCGCCCACATAGACCACACCCACCCAAAATTGCCTTTACTATAATTTCTTCATTTCTACACCGATTCACTTCAAATTGATATTGAACTTCTCTTATGACAATACAGTCAATCTCAACTATGCATGGCCCCATTACCAACCCTGGGGCGCCCCGCCCACATAGACCACACCCACCCAAAATTGCCTTTTACTATAATTTCTTCATTTCTACACCGATTCACTTCAAATTGATACTGAACCTCTCTTATGACAATACGGTCAATCTCAACTATGCATGGCCCCATTACCAACCCTGGGGCGCCCTGCCCACATATGTCACACCCACCCAAAATTGCCTTTTACTATAACTTCTTCATTTCTACACCAATTCACTTCTAATTGATGATGAACTTCTCTTATGACAATACGGTCAATCTCAGCTATGCATGGCCCCATTACCAACCCTGGGGCACACCTAGGTCAAACATTCGGCGTGGGGATACGCGTCGGCCTCTGCCGCGCCATTTCTAGTTCTAGTTGCAATTTATGGCGAGAACAATATGAAAAATTATATACCAAACCATCAGTAACACTGCATGATTTATTGTCATTCCCTACAAATGTTATAAAGAATGTTAAAAAAATGACAAACTATACCTTAACCGAAAAAGACTGTCTGAAAATGCCTTATACTTTTTTACTGCCATGACAACCACAGTTTTTAATTTCAAAATAATTAAAGGACGATTTTAAATAAAACAAGGGACAAAATTGTCACAAAACCAGGTTTTCATTGTGAAAAAAAAATCTGATAAAGGGAGAAAACTCAAACTGAACTATTGAAATGACCAAAAAAAATTAACCCCCTTTGTAATTTTTTTTTTTTTTTTAAATCTATTTTTAGTCGTGGCGACCTTGACATTGGAGATATTGACGTGATTCTTTCGTGGGACACACCGTCCCATGATGGTGAACAAATGTGCCAAATGATTTTAAAATCTCACAATGAATGACATAGTTATGGCCAGGACAAGCTCATTTATGGCCATTTTTGACCTTTGAACTCAAAGTGTGACCTTGACCTTGGAGATATCGACGTAATTATTTCGCGCGACACACCGTCCAATGATGGTGAACAAATGTGCCAAATGATTTTAAAATCTGACGATGAACGACATAGTTATGGCTCGGACAAGCTCATTTATGGCCATTTTTGACCTTTGAACTCAAAGTGTGACCTTGACCTTGGAGATATCGACGTAATTATTTCGCGCGACACACCGTCCAATGATGGTGAACAAACGTGCCAAATGATTTTAAAATCTGACAATGAACGACATAGTTATGGCCCGGACAAGCTTATTCCGCCAGCCCGCCAGCCAGCCAGCCCGCCAGCCAGCCCGCCAGCATTCGCCAATCTAATAACCAGTTTTTTCCTTCGGAAAACCTGGTTAAAAATATCTCAGAAATATTGGTGAACATAAAAAAAGTTATGCAGGTGATTTACATAACTCAAGAGATCATGCACTTCAATAATGAAAACAAAATACCATTTTCTTTCCCTTTGACATGTTCTGAAACGAAAGGTTTCGAGCCTGAAATGGAAACATAAACAAGAGTAATCACAACTTCTCTGGTATAAAACCAGATAAGAAAATATTATTAACAAGTTGCAGCATCTAATGACTCTTAGATTTATAAAGAGTGTTCTTACAGCTAGGGATTTCAATGGCAGCAGAATCCTGCTGGTTGATGCAAGCATATATATATTGTCACTTTTGATGCAAATATTATTTGAAACTAACATTAAATGTATTTTATATTAGGGTCAATCCGTGAAAAGTCGGACAAAACTCTATATCCCAAAGCTATTGTATCAATATATAGAACGTGCGACGAGTCGTTTTGGGGATTACCTCCCCTTATAAAGTCAAATGAGCGTAATTTCGAATTTTGGTGACATCGATGATGTTATGTGAAAACACCCCGATTTACATTATGAAAATGCTGCTTGATGCGAATCGCTATGACTCGGACAGAGTAGTCGAAACTCGGACACACTGTAGCTGAAATTGGACAGTTATTTTTGCGCAGTTAAATCTCTGACTGTGGAACAGTAATTGAACCAAACCTCATTTATTTACAGTAAAATGAATTAATTTGAATGTAGCAGTATTTTACGTGTGCTTCTTATGTAAACTGCTGGACTAATTTTGATTTGCTTAACACGTATCGAGTATTTGTTATTTATTGATAAAATTTGATGTGTCATTGATTTCCATCTTTGATCACAATGAAATTAGAACAGAAACATACGATGAATAGACATGCAATTTACGTCGTTGACTTTACGGCAGGTATAGTACTTAATCTAGCTAGAGTATCTACAGATCGGTGTGAGATTGCGTAGATGAAAACAAATAAAGTATTTTTAACACTCTATTTTATATGATGGCGACGATAATGATGAATAAAACCACGTTTTTGATCATCTCAATTAAGAATTATTAGTGCAAATAAGTGTTCACCAACATGTGCGCACTTTACATAAAGCTATCAATTTCAAAATTTGAATTATATATGCAATTTTTGACTATTTACTGAGGTAATAACTTTGAGGTGGTCTTGTGCTGTGGGGAAAACAGTTGACCACCAACCGAACTCATATGCGCCGGGAGCGGGTATCAAACCTGGGTCGCCTGAGTGATAATCGAGTGTGCTAACCAATGATATAGACGGGCAGTCAGTGTTTATTTCATTATAACATTTACGAACTGTACAGGCTTACAGCTGTATTAAGTATCTATTGTCAATAATTAGCCTTGATTGATAACTTTATGCAAAGTGGCTTCGTTTTTTGTGTGTTTGTTATTTCCTTGCTATTGTCTGAGTTTTAACTGCAATGCAAAATATGTAGTTAAATGTTGGACATTATAAATTTTCAGATATTCTTCATAAAACTATTAAATTTTATCTCCTTTAACAATAAAACAATCAATATCTTAATGAATATACAATCGTATAGCCGTTGCGCAATGAAAATCACTGAACGAACCTTAGCATTCAAATAACCCGCCTTTCTGGAAACAATGCGTTTTGTCATAAGCCTGTGTGTGGCACGTCATTGGTTTTGTGTTTAAGTAAACGGTGTCGATGCACATACTGTGCAGATGTATTTTTCAAAGTGAATGGCTATGTGTCACTAAATGCGTGTTACTGGGGATTTCAAGTCGGATATTGTATATTTTATAATGTGTTTTACTGTCAACTGTCCGACTTTTAAAGATGTCTGACATTTCACAGATTGACCCTACACAAAATGTTGTGTTTAAAGTTAAGCAATATATACTAACAGTTAAACAAAGCAACATTTGTAGAGCAATCAACAACTATCCAAAAACAACATATCTAGATTTCAGTATTATGAAACCCCCAAAAAGTTACATTAAGCTCAGAGAACTTCAAACATGGGGGTCATTTGTTTCATGGTTGTCAAACCTTATTGAACTCCCTGGTCTTACATAACAATTTTCGGATACATATGCCATCCGAAATAACATCACATTCGAGAAATATTAAAACGAATAAAATACACAAGGCTGAACGAGTTATTGGGTACACACCAATTATTATATAAAATGCATAAGTATGGTAAAATAAATTTACACTTTTTAAATTGGTAATATCTTCTGTGTGTCATTATCGAACATTTCAAGGTCTTCGAAGGATTATTTAGAGATATTACATAAAGTGAGCGGTATTTTTCACATAGATGAACCGAGCTGTCTATTCACTTAATTTTTAAATGCAGTGGAATACGAAATTTGGAAAAAAATACACCAATGAACATACATTTTGGGGTTGGACGTTGCCAGAAACCTTCAAAAGAGCCTCTCGCGACGCTCGTCCGACTATCGCGGCCATTTTCGTTCGACGGTGTTATTTTGCGGACAACCAGCATAATAACGCAATTTTCCAGGATCCAACAACAACAACTCGTATGAGAAAAAAGGCTTTTAAAAGACGATTGGTATTTTTATGTCCCTCAGTATATACTGGTGGACATATTGTTTTTGCCCTGGCTGTTGGTTTGTTGGTTTGCGTCAGACTTTAACATTTGCCATAACTTTTGCAATATTGAAGATAGCCACTTCTTATTTGTCATGCATGTGTATCTCATGGAGCTGCAAATTTTGAGTGGTCAAAGGTCAAGGTCGATGTTATCCTTCAAGGTCAAAGGTCAAATATATGGGCCAAAATCGTCAAACTTTAACATTTGCCATTACTTTTGCAATAGAAGAGAGCAACTTCATATTTGGCATGCATGTGTATCTCATGGAGCTGCACATTTTGAGTGGTGAAAGGTCAAGGTCATCATTCAAGGTTAAAGGTCGAATATATAAGGGGGGGGGGCATAGTGTTTCACAAACACACCTTGTTTTATACGGTTTGCAATTAATATGATTATAGGTGCTAACTTATTTACGGGCGAAAGCTTTTAAAGTTTTTTTGATAACCATGTATTTTTTATAAATATATGGACATGATTGTGTTCAAAATATTATAATTCATTAATTGTTGCAATAATTAAGTAATGCATCCAAAAAAAATCAATCTTAAAACGAGTTACATGTTCCTAGCTTAAAGATCTAGCATCTTATAAAAAAAATTGTTTTCTAGCGACAGGAATTTAAAGCTGGTTTGGGGCTGTGGTATAGTGGATTGGGTGTCTGCTAACTGGCTTAGTCACTGGGAGGTCCCTGTATTGATCCCTCAAGTGGGAGCATTCTTTAGATAACCCTAAAAACATACTATGGCGTAACATTTGGTTTGAAAGTCAAGAAGACCTACAAGGTAAAAAGAGAAATGTACGTCGAAGTACAACAATTGTACGTCGACATACACATATAAAATACACTTCGAAGTATATATTTGTACGTCAAAGTACAATTTGTACTTCGACATACATGTTTGTACTTCGACGTACACATTTTCTGAACAGCCAATTTAAACACATTTCAATTGAGCCGCTTTTCCTTCAGATTTATTCATAATAAATGTTTAAAATATTTTTTTTAATCGAGGACAAAATGAATAAAAATATCAGAATGGCAAAAAAAACAACAACATATACGTTTCAAGTATTTAATGCATTGAAATAGATTATATACAAATTTGAAGAAGATTCAATTGTTACCTTTTTAAAATTAAAATTATTCAGCATATTGTGAGTATTCATTGATCATGCGGGGCGGAGTATCACGACCGTCCAGCGCATTACTGTGTAGGAAATTCCCAACGGTAACCAAACAGTTATCAAACATTAACGGGATAAATAATGTATAATAACCTCCCCGTTGGCCGTATTTTGTGACAACCATAACTTGCATAAGTCAGAGGTTAATTCCGCCACGCCAGGTCAATAAATACGCACAATATCTATGAGTTAGCGGTCGATAGTCGCATAATTTGGTATAAATTATAATAATAATAATGTTAAATAAATACGCACAATATCTACGAGTAAGCGGTCGATAGTCGCATAATTTGGTATAAATTATAATAATAATAATGTTTAATAAATACGCACAATATCTATGAGTAAGCGGTCGATAGTCGCATAATTTGGTATAAATAATAATAATAATAATGTTCAATGTCAAATATCTCTAAAAGCAACAGATGTAAGGTTTCTTCTGATTGGCTAAAACTTAAGGGTCGGTGAAAATTGTACGTCGAAGTACATTTCTCGTTCTACCTAGTAGGTCTTGTGGACTTTCGAAGTAATGGTACGTCATATAGACACTAAGTACTGGTCCTACCCAGGAAACAGTTTGTTTCATCAAATGTCTCAATTCAACTTGACATCTTGCTAAAGCAGTTGCATACATTTCACTGATTTAACATAATCAAAATCATGTGATGTTTCAAATCAATTTTGATTGACAAATTTGACAGGATTTTTTTTATTCCAATAAGTTTTAGACTGTCAAATAACACACACTACGTATTGAAAGCCATACCTGGAACTTTCGTCTGTATACCACTGACTTCGTCAGAAGAATGATTTCTACTGTTGGGAAACGTTAACACCGCTTACTGTCGTCTTATTTATTATCAATGTATAATTATGTGTAACAGCATTACACCATACTAGTTTCGCAATTAAAATATTCAATAAATACAGGTATCTTGCAGGTTTCTAATTTTCTTTCGCAAACTATTGTTGAATAGTTTAAATTTTGTCGCCACTTAAAAACTAGCCATTTTGTAGCAATTCTTAAATCACAGTCTAAACTGCACACACTTAGCTCTATTGTTACAATTTGAATGCAAATATTAGAATGCATCATGTTATATCATCCATATTTTTATTTAAACATTCAAATAACACATAACACAGTACATATATAAAAAGGTATGTGGTGTTGTGTGAAGATACAAAACACTTCACATCATTTATTTGCACATAAAATAATAGTTACAAAATATGTAATACTAAAACGCTGTCATCAACATACAGTACAAGAATATTTACGTATATGAAATTACAAAGTGGTGTTATTTTATTACCCTTTTAAAAATTAACAATGCTGGTTTTGTACTAGCCATAAAACATTTATCATGGATTAAAGCGAGATTATACGATTTTTTTATATGTGTTTAATTGTAATATATTGATGAAATATGTTACAATCACACAAAATAAGCAAGAAAAAATATACATTAAAGCAGAATTTCATAACAAGCAGCAAAGACAAATTAGCACCCCGAGCCGATTATGACGTACATATTTTCCTACAATAACCGAATCATTCGTCTTTGTATTAGAATCGGAGTTAGTGTTTGTGTGTCGTATGAATAGATATCGTTGCAGGAATTCAAATAAACCGTTAAACTAAATTTAGATTCACATCGTATATGTATGGTATACATGCTGGCGAATTCGGATGTAAAGCTGTTTTCAATTTCAGAAATAAATATCTGGCTTATTTCGCATTTTCGACATATGTTCTTCTTAACTTTTATTTTAATTTATATTGAAATGTATATATAATAAGTTTTTTACACATTTTATATAAAAGCATAATATTTGACAAAATCATATAATCCCGCTTTAACAAGTAACAACCAATTTATTAATTACACAATAGAACGGCAATCATATTACTTGCATTATGCATTTACTAAACAAGCTATTTGCTACTGTTTAGAATAACACTATCTTACTAAAAATGATCACAACAGGTACTTAGTGCTTTTACATACTTGTGGTAAGTTTTGTATTACTAGTTTTACATTTATTGGCAGACACTTGTCGATATACAGACTAAATTTGCATGGGAACTTTCATCTTTTTCAGCATAATTGCCTTCAAATTGTTAATTTAACAACTCTTTGACATTGTTTGCACATCTGATCTTATTATACCATAGCTGATTTTTGTTTATAGATAGACAGATATAGACTTTAAAAAGCTCTATAAAAGTTCACACATGTTCCATCCAAGTAAACCAACAGAACCAATAAAGATCACCCCAGATAATAACTGTGTATATAGCTTGGAAATTTTGATAGTTCAGGAAACCCTCCTTTGTTGATTTCTGTAAACCAAAACTGTCAGTTTTCCTGGATAGAATGGCTTGTATGATGCCCAGCTCTTGCCTTGGCAGAACAGCTTCTAAAAACGGAAAATCAACAAATATCTTAAAATTTGATCAATAATTCAGACAATTCATATGTCTTGTTTTTCGTTGATTTCGAATCTGAAAGATTTTTTACGTAAGATTGTGGTACGAAAATCCAATGGTATCGGATTTTGTGGTGTTAGGCCTAAACTTATTATAGTGATATGTAACCTTTCGGGATATCGGTAAAGTGCGAGCAGACGAGGTGTAAAAACGTTAAAAAATAAAGCTAAAGACTAAAAAGTTAGATCGGAATAACTTTAAATTTTGTGAAAACATGTGTTTTTGATGGATAAGAACGACAACTTACCAGAATATTGCTCATGATCACACGTAAAACTTCTTTCTGAGAGCGAATGAAAAATGCGTCACAAATTCTGACAAATAAACAGTAGGGTCTCGTTATTGAATAACCGCGAGAATACTGGAAGAATAGAGATGCCAACTATAATGTATAGTTTTTTTACAAGCGTTTGTGTTTTGTCAGGATAATAATAACAATAAGATATCGAAAAGATCAAAGCAAATAAATTCCACAGAAATCTGAGATTCGGCAATATATTAAAGACGGGTTATGTTCACGTGAATTGTATTGGTAAAGACTGTCACTATATGTAGTGAACCAGTCTTCGGCTTATACCCACTGAAGGTGAGTATTCAGGGGAGATAATTGAGTAATGACTTAATTCTTGAACGGTTGCGACGACAAACAAATAATGCGAGAATATTTAGTGCGATTCGCTACACAATTATGATGTCATTGATATAATTTGTCCTGAGGCATGTATTTACATGTGATTTAGCATATGTCAAAGTGTTTTTTATTTGATCAAGGTCATAAATAGCATCGCGAAAATATATATCGCGTAGCAATTTTTTTTTGAGACGCATCCCTATGTGGTATTCTTATGCAATTTTATGGTCTTAATTTCCATATGTATGAATGGTCAACGCCCGCGAAAAAGCGGGCTTTTGCCCGTATTAATAAAAAAGGACCAAAATAATCGCAAACGTGATTTCTCGGATATAGTGAGGAACAATATTCCTTGTGGTTTCAGAGAAACATATTTATTTTGAACCCCTCATGGAATAACCAGATTTTACCATTTGGGGCATGATTTGAACACATCTTTTAGAGAACAACAGGGCAATGCAATATTACAAATATTAATCCTTTGAAAATTGTAATTTTTGTGTGTATTTCAGAATTAATTGAGAGGTCTCGCTGCGTCTTCCCGATTGTATCTATGGATAGATCGAATATCAGTTAATTCGGCACCTGGTCACTTCAGTCACTTCGGTACACGGTAGTTATTTCGGCACTTGAATTTGGATTTTTTCGGCACTTATACAGTTTATTAGTACTCAGCACATACATATGTTATATGAGTTTACAAATATATCTACATATAAATGCCCAGGCTGTGGGCAACGTCATGTTTGAGAAAGTGCAAACATATGCGACAACCTGAACAAATAAATAGGTTCAACAAACATTGTGATAAAAGATAATGTTATGCACTTTTGTTGATTTAATTTTTATCAAGGTGTTTGCCAGGTGGCTATTTTTGAAACTGTTTCAGATAATTGTAATTAGTTTTCCAAGATTGCAAAGAACAGTTTCATTTTTTTCATTCACCGGTAAGTCAAATTTTACACAGTTTACGTTCTTTCGATATTTCTTAAGAAGATTTTTGTTTCGTGGCTCATGAACAGATGTGCATTTGAAAAGGTAATGGTATTCGTCACCGATTTCGTTTAAATTGCGAGTTTTAAATTTTCGTTCATTGCGGTAAATATTTGACCATCTTAATTTTTCTTTTGGCAAAAGATTTTTACACATTATAAAATTGACAAAATGTCGCCTATAGAAACCAGGCAAGATATCTAGATAGGTTTCATATTTGTTTTCATTTAAATATATACGGTACTGTAAAGCCTTAGAAGAATTGTAAACTTGAGAGTGCCACGACCTGTCTATATTGGTATTTAAAGACTGTTCAACAAGACGTAGCAGGACCTCTTTGGAACCATCAAACATTTGATTGAACCAGATATAACTATAAGACCGCATTCATCCAGGATTAATTTAACAAAATCTAACCACTTGTATGCCGAGTCTCTATTAACATTATCAGAATGCATAAATTTATACAACAGTTTGTTAGGATTTACAATAATTTTATACCAGAAACCAATTACTCGTGTTTTTTTTACCTCCGTTACTATTGGAAATCTACCAAGATCGCCATATAACATAACATGCGGAGTTGAAGTTTTGACATTTATATGTATTTCATATAATCAGTATGGACTTTTTCTAGTAAGTGCACATAAAATTTCCCCACACTTCACAACCATATGTTAAAATAGGTACAACATTAGCGTCAGACCTTTTAATCTGACAATCAATAGAGTAATAAAGATTTCTTATTGTTTTCTTCAAACTAAACATTGTCTTTTTAGCTTGCTCACACATGAGTTTCTTTGCAGAAGCAAATTGTCTATTTTAAGTGAAAATTATTCCTAAATATTTAAAAGAGTCAACAACTTCTATTTGCTTTCCATTGACTGAGAAAAATCTATTTCTTTTAAATTTATCACCCAAAACAATAATCTTAGTTTTATCAAAATTTATCTCAAGTTTCCAGTTGCAACAATATTGATAAAATGTGTCTAGTTCTGAATTTAATTCATCTTCTTCGTTGGCAAATAATACAGTATCGTCAGCATACAGAATCATAGCTAATCTAAGATACATATCTAAAATTTGATCACATATATCAACACTTACATTGTTATTAGAAAGTAAGCAATTTTCTACATCATTTAAGTTAAGAGAAAATAGGGCAGGTGAAAGTTTATCACCTTGGATTACACCTTTTGCACATGTAAAATATTCTGAATATGTATGGTTTACAAAAATGAACGATTTTATACCGTCGTACATGTTTTTAAGAATATAAAGCTACCGTCAAAAAAGCTACTTAATATTTTTCTCCACAGGCCGACCCTCCAGACTGAATCAAACGCCTTCTGAAAATCAACAAAACAGCAAAACAACTTTTTCTTTTTACGTTTACAAATTTCAGCCAGAGCATGCAACATGCAATAGTTAGACGCTTCTGCACTAAGTTTTTTTAAGTACCTTAGTTTATAATAAATAAAATGCATTTATTGGTAAATTAAAATATTTCAACATACACGTTATTGTAATCTCATCGCAAAATGGGAAATGGAAATGAATAACAGTTAAATATAAACCTTTGAAAACCTCATCGTAATTGTTTAGAAAAATTACATTAGATTTTAATAAATAATGATTTAAATGAATGTATTGTTAATATATTATATATTAAAAAATATTACACCGTGTATTGTATTGCCATCGACCCTTACGCTTCGACACCAACTTCGTTTTTATGCCCCCGGTAGGGTGGCATATTGTAGTTGAACTGTCCGTCAGTCAGTCAGCCTGTCCGTCCGTCCGAAAATTTAAACATTGGCCATAACTGTTGCAATATTGAAGATAGCAACTTGATATTTGGCATGCATGTGTATCTCACGAAGCTGCGCAATTTGAGTGTTGAAAGGTCAAGGTCATTCTTCAAGGTCAAAAGTAAAAAAATACAATCCAAGGGAAGTAATAAGCTTTAAAAGGGAGATAATTTCACAACCTGTCAAATGATATATTTAAATTTTATTTCAAAGAGGCGAAATAGGGGGCATTGTGTCAGGTCGAACCTCAAAGACCTCGTGAAGAGGCCGGTAGGACCTGTAAATAAACTCTGATTAAAAAAAAGGGCATTGTGTTTCTGACAAACACATCTCTTGTTTAACCTAAGTAATTACCCGGTAATATATATTCTTGATATATTAATTAGGAACATAAAAATAAGGCAAACACGTCGAAATTGTTGTTTTATTGTTCTAGTTAGAGTGATATACTAAAATGTTCCTTTATTTAACTAAGCGAGACTATTATGCCGCAAGCAGTTATAGTTCAAAAAGACAGACAATGCAACAAAACACACTCAACATTTTACACAGTATGTGTTAAAATATTTATACATTAATTTGAAACAAAAAGAATACAAATGTAAATTGCATACCAACAAACATTTCAAACTTTTAATTTCAAATCAATACAGCATTTTCGATGCATAAAAACAAATCACAAATTACTTATACATGAATATGAATATGACTTTCATATTGGAAATCTAGCAGAAGCTTCAATTACGAATGGAAAAAGAAAGAATCCGTTCAAAATTTTAACATTTGGCAACATATTTTTAAAGTAAAAATATACACACACACACAAGCGAAATCGTCTTGAAAAATAAAGATACAAAAAATGTCGGCAAAATTACGTTGATCATTATAGTAGAAACACGTAATGTAAACTATTATATAATTTTACTCACATTGATTTTACAAAAAAAATCTAATCTGACAATGAACTGGTCAAACCCGAGTTCCGAAATGACACTTTTTAGGGTGCCGAAGTAAGCTGGTGCCGAAGTGAATATATTCCGATAGATCTGCCCTTGTAACTTTTCAGATGAAAAAAAAAATGTTGAGCTAAAATAGGTCAGGCTTACCCAGGCAGTCCGATATTCGCCGAAGATATAATATTATGAAATTGACAAGTGCACGGTGGCCAAGCAACCCCTAATGTACTCTGGTAGAAAGACCTAAATGTGGAACGGCTCCTATTTACATTTGAGAGCTGTTCACAACTGGTGATGGTCGATACAGACTAAGATCAATGGATGTGATTATCACTTCAACATCACAATAGCTGTTAACAAAGATAGCTGAAATATCAATAGCAGTACAGATAATTGGACCCAAGTAGCGGAATGCCTTTCCAAGAGACATAAACTGCACCCATAGCAAATTTCAGTTAGAAATCAACTAAAAACGCATTCTTTTCGCATATTGTATGACAATTAAGCTTGTTTAATTATGGAACTGTGTACAGCGTAATTGCATATTGTCAAATAATTTTTGCGCTATATAAGTGTACTTGTATGTGTAATTTAGATATCAATAGATGAAGGAGATATCAAATATCATATAATACAGAGGTAGCCTAACATATATAAGTAAAGATGAAGGGGATATAAAATATCATATTATACAGAGGTAGCCTAACATATACAGTATAAGTAATTTGGAAGCCAAATATGGGTGGGATTACTGTTAAAAAGTTAGTATGCTTTATTTGTTACGTATGGCAGGGCTTTTATTTTATTGTCATGTATTCCCACCATACTTATTTGCATTAAATTAGATTGTCAGTAGTTACGAAGTGGTAAGGGTATACATCTATAGTGGTTATATGAATACTTTATGATTGAAATACTATTAAATGCTTTAGATGAATCGGTATACTTTTAACATTGTAGTATACTTAAGAGTACCAGGGCTACTTTAAAGAAGAACCTGAACTGACAATTGAGCTTCCACGTTTTGTCATTGTCAGCTAAGTTTCTAATTAAAAGTACCCAGGGTACTCTTTAGTATACTCATAAGTACCATGGGTACGGAACATATACAAAAAAGTACCATAGGGTATTACCGGATGCTTGTAAGCGTATTTCCGTACCTATGGTGCTTTTAAGTAGTACCTGGACCAACAACAACCAATGGAGCAGTCGTGGGTGCTAAATTCACTTTTTAGTTGTTAGCTTGCGAGCAACTAAGGTAAGTACTACGCGTTGCAAGTCGGTCTGCTCTTAACTACTATAAGAACGATAACCACCGCACCTGCCTGTGCACACTGATTAGCCTGTTTATACATCACCACTGGTACACTGCAGACATTGAGTGCGTGTATGTAATCAAAAGTCTTTAACAGCTTGGCCAGTTTTTCATTGAAATCTGTATATATTGGCTGCGTTCAGGGAAAACGGCGCTTAATGCATGTCAAATAAGTGGTGTCCCAGATTAGCCTTGCACACTGATTAGCCTGTGCGGTGCACACAAGCTAATCAAGGACTTCACTTTCTGATTTAATAGTGTTTTTCGTTTGAAGAGAATCTCTGGTAAATTAATCTCT
This sequence comes from Dreissena polymorpha, assembly GCF_020536995.1. Classification (NCBI taxonomy): domain Eukaryota; kingdom Metazoa; phylum Mollusca; class Bivalvia; order Myida; family Dreissenidae; genus Dreissena; species Dreissena polymorpha. The sequence continues at coordinate 71,489,470 of NC_068363.1, read as the reverse complement.
GATGAAAATTAATGCATATGCATTAAGCCCTGTTTTTCCAAAATGAAGCGTAAGTGATCTTTTCTATTAATGATTTGAAAAAAGAAAAGATAAAAGTGATAATAACTTCAAAGTTACCTCGCCGAAAAGGCAAATAAACAAAATCACTTTTAAATCAAATAAACAACCAATGAGTTCTACATTTTTACCTTGTGGCATTTTTATTTTTTATTCAATATAATACATACAATGTTTACATGTATATGATCTTACAACAAAGTGATTGTACAAAGCAATACTGTTCAGACATGTTATACAAGATATGCTAATATATATAATTTTTTGGTTTCCTTAAGATTAAAAAAAAACTGGGTTAATATGTTTTTTCTTTGGTTGTTTGTGATAGGTGTTTTTTTAAAGGAGAAAAGAAAAGAACAATAGAAGAAAAGTTATGAAAAATGATGAGTTGTTAAAAGTGGGAAGAAAGCATAATGGACTTGTGTGTTTTGTTGCATATTCACAATGATCTTATAAGATTAAAAAAAAATACAAAAATATTTTAGAAAGATAAACTAACATTAGAGTGAAAATGTATATAATTGTACAAACATTATGAGAATTAAATCCGATTCCATTTTTGTTCAAAGATTTGTTATGTGTCATTACTGAGGGCTATTGTGGCATTTTTTTTAGTAAACGTCTAAAAGGGACCTTTTCACACTTTGTCAATAAATGCTTAATATTGATAAGTGTAAACATTGAATCTTAAAAGCTCCATTCACAAAACAAGAATAAAATTAAAGAAACAAAAAAGTTACCCTAAACTGGGCTAGAACCACTGACCCCTGGAATAAAAGTCTATCGTTTAGACCACTCGGCCATCCGTGCTCAAAAGTTTTGTTCAGGGAATTTCCATCATGAAATTATTTTTCTTAGTATGATAGGTATTCGATGTTCAAACAATATTCATTTAATATGATGGTGTTTGCAAATTGTCTTTATATTCATTTCTCATTACCATTTTCAGTATACTTTCTATGCTTTCAGAACGTCGAAAAAGGGCCATGTTGTTATTATTTTGTCTAAGTTATCTCTATAAAATAAGTAGGATGATAAAAAGTGCACACACATCTCGACCCGCGCGTTATGACACTCTCTTGGGAGGTAGGTGGTACTTGCGTTGGAGCAAGAGACAAGGCTCAGTGTGCTAAACTAATCCAGATAAGCTCTAACAATTCACTTAAGCAGATCAACACTCTACCAACCCGACAAGGAAGGATACTAAACATATTATTAATAAGTCATCCGACCTTAATTCAATCCATATTACCTGCCCCCCCCCTCCCGTCGTTTGGACTGAGTGATCATGATATTCTATCAGTTGTTACCAGAAAATTACTACAAATTATTAGCAAGAAAGCCCCAAGAACCGTCTTCAATTACAAAGAAGCAGATTGGATTAAAATACGGAAAGATATGTTAGATTTTGGTGCCACTTATCTTCAATCGGCTTCAACAAAAAAAGTAGAAGAAAATTTGACTTACTTCAAAGATGCATATTCTTCCATGGAAAAAAACATTCCAAAAAAGTACTAAAAGGTAAACCAGACATACCATGGATGACACATAAATTAAAATGCATGATACGTATAAAAAACATAAACTGTACAATAGGACCAGGGTTTGAAAAGCGACCAAGACAAAGAAACATTTCTTAAATACAGAAAAACTGTTAGAAACGATTTAGACACATCTTACTATAATTACATCAGTAAACTGATAGACCCAGAAAAGGACAGAGCTGGTAAAAACTCTTATAAGTACATTAAGTCCAGGAAACAGGCCACTATGAGCATAGGCACTTTAAAAAACAACGGACGTATTGGTGAAAGCGCGAAAGAAAAGCCGAGATACTCAACGAACAATTATGCTCTGTATTCACTAAAGAAGACCTTGATAACAAAGAAAGGTTGTTCACCACACCCAACCATGCCAGCTATCCAAGTTACAGCCCAAGGAATGTCAAACAGCATCAAACGGCTGAACGAAAAAAAGCAAGTGGTCCAGATAAAATGCCAGTCATAGCGCTGAAAGAAACGTCGGAAGAGATAACACCAATCCTACAGAACCTATACCAACAATCACTAGATACTCATGATATACTAAAAGACTGGAAGCAGGCCAATATAGTACCAAACTACCAATCTTTAAGAAAGGCGACCTAACAAAACCGTCGAATTACAGACCTGTTAGCCAGACTGCAGTTGTCTCAAAAATGCTTGAACACATAGCAGTCTCTCAAATAATGAAACATCTAGATGGTAATAACATACTTCTTGAAAATCAACATGGGTTCCGTGCTCAAAGATCGTGCGAGTCGCAATAACTACTGACAACCGACGAAATTTCCAGATATATGAACCAAGGTCTCCAGGTGGATATGGCGATAGTCGATTTTGCCTAAGCGTTCGACATCGAACTAGCCGAAAAATGTCTTTCTACGGCATACGTAACAACACCTTGTCCTGGGTGAGTAACTTTTTAAATGACCGATTACAACAAGTTGTCATAGATGGCGAATCTTCTAACCTAACCCGGGTAACTTCAGGTGTACCGCAGGGAACCGTTCTAAGACCAACATTATTACTTCTCTTTATAAACGTCATTGCCACCAACATATCGTCGTCCATTCGTCTATTTGCCGATGACTGTGTCGTATATACACCGATAAGACCCCAAGATGATCACAGTTTGCTTCAGAACGTTTTAAACACCCTGGGCGATTGGAGGAGTACTACCTGGCAGATGCAATTCAACATTTACAAATGTGCAATTATGAATATAAGTACAAAGACAAACATCTTAAAATATGACTATATAATTTAAGGAAAGTCTCTTGAAATTGTTTAAAACTACCCCTACTTAGAAGTTGAACTCAACGAGAAACTGAAATTTAGTCTGCACATTGACAATATCACAGCAAAGGCCTCCAGTGCCTAAGGATTCTTGAAACGCCATCTAAGACATTGTCCTAAACAAGTTAAAGAACGTGCCTACCACACATTACCATGAAACATAAAACTAAATCACCCTGTAAAATTATACGTTCGATGTCAAAACATCCGGGCACCAACTCGGAAGTAGCATTGGCTCATTGATTAATGCATCTCAAAAAAGAGGTGGCGCGCGTGATTAACGGCCGTGATATTGGGTTGTCAATATCGTATTGTTCAATTTCAAGAACAGCATTGCAGTTCTATTTCAAATTTCGAATGTCGTTTACAGATTAGCGAATAAACCACTCGTAGTTTCGTTTATTATATAGATGGTCATAACATAATTGACATAAGCTCGATTGCAAAACCGCCATAAGGTTATCTTCACAGTATAACTCATCAGAGCATTACACTATAACTCGCATGACAGATTTTTTCCTGGTATCTATGTTTCAAAGCCACATGTGCGCGAAGCGGCCGAGTACGCGGTAGATGACAGCCTGTATATATGAATATTTTCTCATTCTCCATTGTGTTTGTGTGCGTGTGTGTGCGGGTGCGTGTGTGTGTGTGTCAATTTAAGCTTACATTTGATTGTAGTTTATAATGTATTATGAGCTGACACGTGCACTTTCAAGCAGTCTTGCTATTTACTTTTGAAATAAATGTTTCAGAAATTTCTTGGTGTAAATTCCTGACTCCACCTGGTCATTATCTTTGCGAAAGTAAAAACTGTGAACATCTCAGAAGTCACTGTTTTCCAATCTTCACGAAACTTGCTCCGAATATATGTTTTAATGACACATCGGTCACTTTTGTAAATGGTTCCTCTAAGGTGACATACGTGGCCATAAAGAGTGGGGAAGTTTTCCTTACGCCAATATATTGAAGCCGTGTGAACTCTTCATAAGCCACGTTTGCTCAATCTTATCAAAACTTGCAAAGGAACATTTGATCTAATTTGATGATATTTCTGTCAACTTCGAAAGTGGTATGTTGAAAAATCAGGGTTAATTGTCCTTATATGAATAGGCTGGATATGCGATACCAAACATAATGAATATCGTGAGGCTGGATATGCGATACCAAAACATAATGAATATCGTGAGGCTGGATATGCGATACCAAAACATAATAATCAGTCTGCACAGGCTAATCAGGGACGAGACTTTCCGCTTTTATGTTCCGTTTCAAGAAAGTCTCTATTTTTATTAAAAATCAAGTTAAGGCGGAAAAATGTCGTCCCTGATAAGGCTGTGCAGACTGCACATGCTAATCTGGGACGACACTTTACGCACATGCATTAAACCCCCTTTTCACAGAGCACGATTCATATGTTTGTATTTGTTTGTATTTATTTTGACCTTGCGGTCAAGGATAACCCATGAAGTGCAAGCACTTATTTCCAATGGGGTCCTTTTGGTTTTTTGCTGAAGAGACAGCAAGCAGAAGAGACAGTATTGGGATACAAGGAATCCGGGTGCGATACCCTAGCTCTTTGCGAATAGATACCTTGGTTCTTTTACGTGCTCAGTGTATAGCACCGATACACGCGAGAATTACCTGGGTTTCATACCAGTACATCTCTAGTTGGGTGGGAAACACTTGAAGCATTTCTGAAATTTCCAGTGCCCCGGCCAGGTTATGAATAGATATTTTATATTTTATATTTTATAGATTATTTATATTTATATATTTTATATAAAAACGTTTAATATTCACACCATTAAATGATAATTAAAGCGAGTATGCACGATTTTGTCAAATATTAATGAATTTATATTAAATGTGTAAAAAAAACTTATTATACATAATTTTATTATAAATTGAAATAAAAGTTAAGAAGAACATGTGTCGAAAAATGCGAAATAAGCCAGATATTTAATTCTGGAATCGAAAATGTCTGAACAGTCGAATTCGCCAGCATGTATATCATACATGTACGATGTGAATCTAAATTTTGTTTTACGGATCATTTTAATTTCCTGCAACGATATCTATTCATACGACACACGAACACTAACTGCATTTAATGAAATTCGTCTTCAATGTATACTTTTTCTTGTCTATTTTGTGTTAATGTAACATATTTTTATCAATATATTACAAATTAACACATATTAAAATCGTGCATTCTCGCTTTAAAATTTGATTTAAAATGGTAATCAACCAATTTTATTGGACATATCTGTATTAAAACAAAGTTTGTAGAGTTTAAATCAAACACAATTATAACAATGTTGCATTAAAATATGATTTCTTGTGCACACACAAGAAATAATGCTCCTTTAGAAATTATGCCATTCTTCCGCAAGGGTTGTTTTGCACGCTGAACTTTATACAATTAGATGACGTGTGGATAAAGGGCGTCTTTTATTTTTTTAAAAACCAATCATGATGGCACGCATTAGCAAAAAAATATTGTTTCGATCAAACTTGAGGGGAAACCAAATGGTTTTGTGACCGTTTAAAGTTTGGACCTAACTGTTTTGAGACGGATTGGAATATATGTTGGTCTATGAACCAAAAAAGAAAATATTAATTTATATAGCTTTGTAATTACTTGTCGTCGTTGGACATAATTACAGCAGATTATTATCACTTTTCGTACATATTACCTGCTCACAAAACTAGTATATCATAAATTAAAAGTACATACAAGAGTGCCAGTATTGCCCTCAATCACTAACCTGAGTTAATTGATCATAACATGATAATCTTGTCTTTGATCACCGCTGATTTAACCATGGTCATTTTATTTGTCAGATCACCATTTCACCATTGTCATTAAAATGAGCCTTGAAGGCTGCTTCTAGTGTAGTTACACGGACTAATTTGACCCGGTGACCTCTCCATTGGAACACCATCTGATCTAGATTCAAAATCGGCCTTAATCGTTGTCAAAATCAACATTCTGACAAAGTTTCGTCCATATTTACGCAAAACTTTTGGTAAAAATGTGGGCTCTAAGGTGGTTACTAAGTTTTTCTAAGACTTGACATCATAAATTGTTTGTTATTTTGACGCACGTGGATCCTGATTAAAACTATACTTAAAGATTGCCACTTTAATATTCCGACCAAGGTGCACCACGATTGAGTCAAAATTGTGGCTTCTAGAGTTGGTAAAAAGTTGTTCTATTACTTGACCTGATAATCTAGATTCCGACCTTTGCCAAGATTTTAGTCTGGCCAAAACACGCATCAAGATTGGACTAAAAAAGTTAGGCATCTAGATTTGTTTCGAGCGTAAGGTTGAACGACGAGCTATGACACGGCACACTACCGCACGAAAAAGAACGATTAACACCCGGACGGATAGTGACAACAATAATTTCCCACGAGAATTTCGGTGCTCATATGAGCTTAAAAAACGAAAAAATAAAAATAAAAAAAGTTTAAAACCAAATAAAATAAAAATAACTAACAAAAAAACAACACCATGTAATGCTTTAACATTTACACCAAACTTCGGTTAAACATGTCCGATAACAAAGATTGCCAACATGAGGGGGGAAATGTTTCAATTAAAGGCATTCCACACCCTGATCCTCTGCGTGAACGCAGTTGTGTAAACTGGTGTAGCTACACTGGGTCAATGTAATCTCGGAGCCCGCGCAGAGGACGTCATCCATCAGTATTGGACCAGCGCCCATCCCGAATATGCCATGTCCCTGGTCACCCCGGTACTTCCGCTATGAAATTATGATAATGTTAGGTCAATACAAACGTCGATAAACATGTTTATATAAGACTATAAGAATTGCAAATTAAATGGTATATATTGTCTTCATTTTCGTGTTGATATTGAATGTATTAATAATAAAAATATAAAAACAACGAGCAGTGTATACCAATCAAACAAGACATATATATCAATGACTTTAAATGCATTATAATTTCCTTAGTTATTCTATTGTTTGCTTCATAACTTCATTTTTACTGGAAACGCTTATTAGTTTAATAACAAGAGCTGTCACCATAGGATGACTTATGCCCCCTATAAATGCTTGATAGAAGTTATGAGCTTTTTTCGAAACCTAAACGCAGATTTCGAAACCTAAACGCGGACCCTAAGTTCAAAGTCAAAGTCACAGGGGTCAAAATGTGTGTGCGTATGGAAAGGCCTTGTCCATATACACATGCATACCAATATGGAGGTTATATCTCAAGAGACATAGAAGTTTTGAGCATTTTTCAAAACCGAACGCAGATTTTGAAACCTTAACGCGGACCCCAAGTTCAAGGTAAAGATCGCAGGGGTACAATTTTGTGTGCGTATGGAAAAGCCTTGTCCATATACACATGCATACCAAATATGAAGGTTATATGTCAAGGGACATAGAGGTTATGAACATTTTTCGATAATAAAAGCAGATTTGAAAACCTAACCGAGGACCATAAGTTAAGCGTCAACGTCACAGGGGTCAAACATTTTGTGCGTATGTAAGGCCTTGTCCATATACACATGCATACCAAATATCAAGGTTATATGTAAATGGACATAGAAGTTATGAGCAATTTTAGAAACCTAATCGCATAATCCGAAACGTAAACGCGGACCCTAAGTTCAAGGTAAAGGTCGCAGGGGTACAGTTTTTTGTGCGTATGGAAAGGCCTTGTCCATATACAAATGCATAGCAAATATGAAGGATATATGTCAATGGACATAAAAGTTATGAGCATTTTTAAAAACCTAAACGCTGATTTAGAAACCTAAACGCGGAACCCTAAGTTCAACGTGAAGGTCACAGGGGTAAAAATTAGTGTGCGTATGGAAAGGCCTTGTCCATATACACATGCATACCAAATATGAAGGTTATATGTCAAGGGACATAGAACTTATGAGCAATTTTCGAAATCTAAACGCAGATTTCGAAACCTTAACGCGGACCCTAAGTTCAACGTGAAGGTCACAGGGGTCAAACATTTTGTGCGTATGGGAAGGCCTTGTCCATATACACATGCATACCAAATATTAAGGTTATATGTCAAGGGACATAGCAGTTATGAGCAATTTTCGAAACCTAAACGCAAAGTGTGACGGAAGGACGGACGGACGGACGAACGGACAGAAGGACAGACGGACGGACAGTCCGATCAATATATGCCCTCCTTCGGGGGCATAGAAATTGTTATACTGTGCGCAAACGTCGGACACGGACGATTACCTGTAACCAAACATTCTGCAAGTTACGTCCAGATTAAGGGTCATTTGATACCCATA